>NW_026843471.1:0-175423 GCF_019175385.1 Lycium barbarum
AAAATGATCAGCCCTCAAATGAATTTGCTATATATATTAACGTTAATGGGCCTCATGGGCCGAAACATTAGTGTTTGGGTCGGGTCCAAACTTGCTGCCCTGCCAGCCCAAATTGCATCGTCCATATGTCCTTATCCAAATATCATTTTGACGAGCGGTTGTTGCGTGGAAACTAGACTCGATGAACTTAATTTTAGGCTTTTGAAAACCTTAAAACTCCTCATATACTAGGAGATATGCCTCCAACAATATGGGCTAAAATCTGTCCGAGATTTTCTGAAGTTGTTCGGATTCATTTCGTTCAGATTCGTTTAACTTCTAATCCTCTTCCGACCCTCATGTAACCTCTTATACATACATAAATACCCATATACATACATAACAATCCATACACATCTCGAAGGGTCCGGAGAATCACAATAACCTTAAACGTAACTAGAGAACTTACGAAGCTTCGACGAAACTCCAATCGCAAAAATATCATATCTTTTATCCATCTTCTATATCATTACTAATAATCTCAAATACTTTAAAAGGGAACTCACATTACCTCATATACGCTCATAACGCGATTTCAAATCCTTTAGGTTACGATGTCACCATCGAGATACTTAAGGCAACCATATATATATAGTAAACGATATTCTTACTAACTCGATTAACTTTCCTTGAACTTTCCTTAACTCATTCTTTCTTGTCTTAATTAAAATAGCATGGACTCTTACGGGGTGTAAACAGTGAAGTTGCTGTAAAAGAAATTGTTTATACAGTATCCAGTAAAATGGTCATAACTCTTTGTAGAAATGTCGAAATGATGAATGGTTCGAACCACCGGAAACTAGACCAAAGTCCTACACTTCTGTGTAATATCATCTCCAAATTATTATAGATTAGGGAGCAGTTCTCTTGTGAAATCGGGCCAAATCATGTTTCAAGCACTTTGAATCTTCTCCATACTTGCTTTAAACGGACGGAAACTCACCGAGTCGGGTTCCCTCCAAACCATTCAACAAGTCCGAGTACCTTATATGGACTTTCTCAAAGGCTCAAAACATGTATTGAAACATCACATCTCCAAATCAAACTTTTGAAATCCTCAAGTTTCTAACTTTTATACAATAGTGTCGAATGCAGCTGAGGCCCCTCGAGTTATAATCCGAACATAAGTACAAGTTCAAAACCATTATACGATCCTATTTCAACCTTCGAGTCGTGATTTTAAGCTCGTTTACCCATATTGTTGACGTTGATCAACTTTATTCACTTCAGGATTCTAGTAAAGTATTTCCAAATGCTCCTAAAACCCTCACGACCCATACCCCCAAGTCATAAATCACCAAATGAACATATGGTAATTCTTAGATAGGGGAAAAAAAGTTCTGAAACTCAAAACGACTGGTTGGGACAAGGCCCCAACAATACTTTAAACTTGCTAACATGACATGAAAATAAATAAGGATAACACCCGAATAAGATGGGGCTCACCAAAAAGCTAAGAGAGCAAATCTTACTGAGCAGATGTGGCATCCTATAAATCCGTACCTGCATCGTGAAATGCAGGCCCTTGGGCAATAGAAAAGGGGACGTCAGCACATTGAATGTACTGGTATATAAAAAACCTGAATGAAATAAGCATGGTAAATGAAATAACATGATAAGAGCAGAAACTTAACTTGGTCATGAGCAATGAACATGAATACATATGTAAATAACATGAGTTAAAAATATATGTGGGAGAGGATTAGTATACACCGATATGTAACCACCATGTTAACACGTGGCGTCTGATCTCTGCCCCGATCAGAAGAGTATTACCGTGATTTTGGGCAACCCATCGGCCACGCGATAGGTCCCCCCATGTCCATTTTTCATGATATGTTGACCGATGATTTCTCCAACCCATTCGGTCATGTTCGGAACAGCCAAAGGTATCCATGCCACGATTGATAAAAAGAAAAAAAAGGGAAAAATCACGTGGGTGCAAGGGAAGAAGTGTCGATAAAGCACGGAGGAAGAATAATTATCGAAGGGAGAACTAAGAAACTTATGCCTATCGTTCCATCTCTCCAGAAAGGGCATGTACCCGGCCGGAATAATGTCTGCAGTCCTTACCCAGACATAGCATTCTAACCACCCTCGATCTCTGTCTTTATCCATTTTGGAAAAGATCGGGTGCCGACCTCGCTTGGCGAGCTTTATCACCCCTCCCCCCCTCCCCCCGAAGAGCCTCGGGGAATATAGCTAGATGAAATGCGCCATCGTGAATTCCCTCTTAACATTGTTGGCCAATAACCGGAGCAGGCCACGATCCTCCAGATAATTGGACCAATTTGGGCCAAGGTCACATTGTACGTCCGACACATCTCCAAAATAACCGGTGTCAATTGCGGGGTCGAGTTTGAGCATAAATGGATAGGTGTAAACATACAAGAAACCTTCTCTATGATCGGTGATAGACTCATCGGGCCCGGGGGCGAACACTTGCACCGGACGGTTATCCCAACCGTAGTCGGCCTGGACCTGGTCAAGTTTATCCTCCGCAATAGACGAAGGATATCGCCTTACGTCGAAAACCCCTACCCGTGACCGGGGATGGCTTCTCGACGTCAAATTCATTGTTGTAGTGGGGTTTGGACGGCACTATGTCCAAGGCAGTCAGTTCGACGAAGGTTTTTCCCTTCGGTTGTGAGGTTGGCTCGGCTCCCTGAGAAGAAACCGAGGGAACGTCCTAGGAGGTAGTTTCAGTGTTGGCAAACATTTGGAAGATGTGAAAAGGAAGATTTGTGAATTTGAAGTAGGAAACGAAATTGTTGAAGGAAATATAAGAAAGATTGAAGAAGCAGTTGAAGGAATGCAAAATGACGAGTGAAAGAGGTAACAAAGGAGCACCTTCGATCAAAGAATGGCAAATGAAGAAGTTGGCAAAGTTGGCTTCTTACGATCAAACAAGCAAGAAATTAAGCGATGAAAACGATCAGGAGCAAGAAATGAACAAATGAAGAAGTGAAAGTAAAAAAGTGAAAGGGTTAAGAGCTTATATAGGTGCGGGAACTGTAACGGTTACAAAAGGCAGCCAATCGGGGGAGGGCCACGTGTCCCACAATTAATGTGATGTGATATGAGGCGACGTACGTTACGGCGGTTCCCGAGGTCGGCCATTCGGGACGAGACACGTGGCCGATGTTAAAGGAACGTGGCATAACTGTTCCCGCCAAAATTAAAAGATAAGAACGAGCTTATGAAACCACCGATTTTGTGACTTATCCACTTCCCGTTACTCCAGTAAAACTACGTCCGGAAAGTGTGGGGACTACCTGTATACGGTAAAAATCAGATATATGCAAGACCGGAGAGACCGGGGGCCGAGGGTAGGACCAATGAGCACGAGTATATTCGGTCTTTTCTTCAGATCGGGGGAATTGCACCGAATACGGTTGACCCGAGATGAGAAAAAGTGTATTTGTTAGTCCGGTTTCTCCAAGTCAAGTTTTCGTGGCCGTTAGTCCGGTTTCTTCATGTCCGAACTGAACGTGGCCGTTGGTCCGGTGAAACAGTTGTGGTGCTGCCACGCGTCAAGACCGTTCTGTCATTTTGTACAACAACCGTACGGGTGTCAGGCCGTACGGTCCTATCTTATCCTTTTAGGGTTTCTTAATTCTAAAAGGCTTTTGCATTGTATTCAAGGCTCATGAGGCAAACCTATAAATAGAGGACATTTCCCTACCTTTGGGGGGTTGGCATTTTTCAGATCTAGTAGAACATTGTAATAGAAGCTTATATTAAAACTCCCTCTCTCCCTCTCTGATTTTGGTCCGGATCTACAGTGTTCTTGGCTTTGTTTATGCACTCAATACAATATATATATATATATATATATATATATATATATATATATATACACCACACACACACCACACATATATACTTTAGCTTAATCACCAATATCGACATACTCAAGGAATTAACATATATATCCATACTCACATATTATAGCACACGAACTCGTACATATTTCGTATTGACCAAAAGTAGATTAAAATTCATTCACATATCCTATACCTCATTTACAAATTCAATTGTTACCTAAATTCGGGGTAAACATTATGGTCATTTAGGTTTAGTTCTGACTATTGATTGGTCCAACTAAGTTGATCACTGTCCAATTTGTATTAGTACTTGAGTGTGCAGACCTTTTAGCCCTTTGACACGTAATGGGGTATGTTTTAAGTGGGTCCATGTTCTCATTATGATTGTGGCTGACAACTTTTAATATTTTACTTTCCCAGTACTCCTATTCAGTTAGATTTGTTTCAAAAGAGTATAAAATTATATGTTATAAATTACTACTATTTTGATTTTCGACAAAGTTAACTTCCTGTTTCATCATTAGTTCCGTGTGCAAATATACTAATGTGAAGAGAGAATGATCAAAATAGTCCTTATTGTATGGATTTAGGATTGCTTTGGTCCCTAATGTATACGACTTATGGAAATGATCCTTTAAGTATGTTAAAAGCCTATCACTTTAGTCTTGGGCCCTACAAACCTAACGACACCCAAAAAATATGTCAAACTAAACTGAAGGCTCCACACGTTCCAGCTTCTTCCATCAACCAATGGTCAAAAGTTCTTTTTCCAACCAAAACCCTTAACCCTAACATGAAAGAACAATGGAGAAAGTTCCAATTAAGGGGTAAGACTTGAAGAGAACTACAAATTTATGTCAATACTTTCAATGGAGTATGGAATGAAGCCTGAAATATTTTCGATTGGATTAAGTAGCTTGTTATGGAGGATGACGCGATGAACTTATAAGTTCGAAGCAACCATGAAGTTCTGCTCGAAATCTGGGAGCATATATTGGGCGTGTAAGTATTGTGTTATGAGTAACTTTTGTTGGTTCGTCACTATTTTTGCGATTCACATGAACTATGTTGAGTATTTTTGCTATTCACATGAAAGTTTTTAGTAATATTTGCATTGACAATAGATTTTTTTGCATCAAAATAGGTTATTGCTCTTGTCTCCATTGAGATTTTTTTACTTCATAAACGTGGCTACGAAGTATTCTCCATATTTAGATGATAAGAATTTCTTAAGACTTTTTGTGAGTTGCTACCAGATATGAGTTCTAATGGAGTATTAGTTTGAGCATAAGTTGAGAAAAAAAAAATTAACTTTCTGATTGCTTGAAATAATTCACTGTAAGACTTTGACATGTTTTTTAATGGTTTGTCATTTTTAGTGTTTGGATTTAGTTGATATATTCTGCCTATTTATTGTAGATTCTAGAGATCACAACTGAAAGAAAATACACATTTCATGTTTTGCATCTTAGCATAAAATAGACAAATTCGTTATGTGACTTCACTACTTCAGTCCGATTACAATAAAACTGACAGCTCCATATAAGTTCTTTAAATTACGTTCTCATTCTACATGTTTATGTTCATAGTAGAGATGCTGCTTCTATTATTTGCTTGAGATATGCTGGTTCAAGAAAGTTGGATTATTATATGTACCAATAATTGCCATCAACTATTTCTTTTGTATGTGATGTTCTGAATTTTCTGTTTGAAATTGTGGATTTTGTATTACTAGTTACTTTTTAGTTAGCATCTTGCATAAAATAGTGTGCTGCCCTTACCTGTGTACTTTCAAAAGTAAGAAGGAATTTCCTTTACTTTATCACTACCTTAAGTAAGATTTTATGTGCAATATTGTAATTACTCTATCTGTAATATTGATGGAATGGATAATTCATACTTATGTGTGAAAGATTCACATTCCTCCATGCATCACCTATCAACTAAGATGAACCTTATGTTAGGGGCAGCATGTTTAGGTATCTTAGATATATTTATGTTGATGAGGAACTAGTGAATATGTAATAAGATAAACAATATTAGCTAATAGAGGATGACAAAGGAACTTGTAAAGTCTTAAGTTTAAATTGTTAGGAAAATATATATTGTAGCAAAAGAGTAGCTTATATATTTCTGTCATGTCCTTCATGCTTCGTCAATTTTAAATTTGTGTCAACTATTTACTTTTGCTCTGAAAAGCAAATCTGGTGTCTGAATTAGTAGGTTGCACATTTTTGTTGGTTATAAATTAAAAGGAGCTGATCAAATATAAAGGTTATCAGGTAAATGGAAACAGTTCTCATCTTCCAATATATAGTTGGCTTTTCTATGGAGTTCTCTGGCCAAATGGCCTAAACCATATTATGCATAATTCACTCCTAACAACTTGGCATAAAATTTTGTAGGTTCCTCCAGCAGAATTAGAGGCTTTATTGCTCACTCCTGTGTATTCTTTTTTATATTGTAGGAAGTGAGATCTTGTAAATTTTTTCAACAGAAAGATAATGAAGTTGATGCAAGAACCAAATTTGTCATTCTAAATTTATTGAGTAGAATCGCCTGAAGGAAAGGTGGAAGCCTATGAAGCTTCCGCGAATCAAGCAAGCCAAAGAATGGATGGACAATGAGAAAGAACCGACATACTACCTGGCTTAAGTTACAAAATTGAAAGCCGAAGTAGAAAAATTAAAAGTCAAACGAGAAAATGAGGAACAAGTTGAATGACTTCAAGACTTGGTAGAATATGCTATGGTTTCCTCTTATTTGTACTTGCATTGTTGTAGTATTAGTTTATAACATTCAAGGTGATCACTTGAAGGCCAATGTATTAAAATTTCTGAAAAGTCATTTGTTGTCTTAATTAGTAGTATGATTGTAATAGTTTGGCATGTGATGTAAACCTTTTCTGGGAATGTATTAATAGTATCAATTCAAAATCTCATTTGGTTGAACTTTTTATGATGAAATATGCTACTGTATTTGACTCTTTAAAGTTTACTAAGTAGTTTTCTACGATGAAATATGCTACTGCATAAACCATATGATACCAGCAAAGTTTAAAATAGCTGCCATAGCTGGTCAGTAATATGACAATCTCCATTTGTTACCGAGCTTCCGGCATTTATGCCAAAAAGTTATTGAATCATTCTGGTGACGACATAATTCGACTATCTTTTTCAAGTCAGTAAGATTGAGATTCTTCTCTTCAACATAATCAAAGTAGTCAATGATACCACCAACATACTGTTTGGTTGGCTGATGTTTCATCAATCCTTTATGATAAACTTTGATACTGAAGAAAAAAAAACGCCTCGGACACAGGATCTGCAGATAAAAGAATCCATATTTTAAGAGGTTAGAGCCACATTCTAGATGTTACAAAACATGTATATTTTAAACAACACCAACTTCAAATATTTTTGAATCCACAAACCAAATAAAACCAACAGTAAAAAAATCGAAAAGGTAGAATTTGATATTACCAAAAAGAAAAAACAAATTTGATAAAATGATTGGAAAAAACAGTAGTAACAACTAAGCCTGTCAATTGGGCCAGTTCAGCCCAGGACCAGCCCACCAAACCCGACCCATAACCGGCCCCCTAACCCGGTAAGAGGGTAGTGGGCTGGGCTAGTGGAAAAAATTAGGGGGCTGCGCTGGACATGCCATTTAGCCCAGTAGCCCGGCCCATCAATAGCCAGGGTTCTAGCCCACCGGGGGACCCGGCCCGACCCGACCCACTTCGAATTAATTTAAAAAAAATATATATTTAAGTGGTATGTTTGTGTATATCTTGTATATGTTAATGGTATATTTGTGTATATCTTGAATATGTTGTCGGAATGAAGACTCCCAACGGCTATTTAAGTGCTAAAAATTATAAAAAGTTGAGAATGTGATTCAAGACTACATAAGTAATTTAAAATAAAACTTCAAACTTAAATTGATAACATTGCAAATTCAAAACATACAAACTTGAACGGATAACTTATTACAAATGAAAAGTTCAAAACGCTAGCATCGATGGAGAAATTTAAAGAAGAGATAAACTTCAAAGTTAAATTTTGTGCCTTTTGTCCAAGTGCCTACATAACGGACTGGTACCGCCAAAATTGGTTTGGACTTATGGAGATATATTTGACCACAATGTTGACATTTAACATGTTCCTCGTCTACTCGCTCAAAATGCAACCACACCGGACTTGAAATTGATCTTCGTACTGGAGGAGGAGGTGGAGGATTATCATTATCCATTAAATTCAAATTTTGAAATTTGAACTTTGGAAGTTGGAAGAGAGAGAGAGAGATTTAGATGAGTAGGAAATCTAGGGAAAGAGGAGAGTAGAGAATTGTGAGACAATATGAAGAAGAATGAATGGTATTTATAGATTGAAAATAGGGCCAAAGTATAATTTAAGGAACTTGATGGTTAAAATAAAGTTGACAACAACTAGATTTTAAAGTATCAAACTTAATAAATTTTAGTATTAGAATTTTTTTTAACAATAATTAAAATTCGGCCCGCCCCACTTTGCCCACTATGTACCCCCTACCCGGGTAGGGGGCTAGGCCGGACACCCCTTTCCCACCTCCAACCTGGCCCCCAACCCGGCCCACTAACTATGGCCCGGCCCGGTCCCATTTGACCTGAATTTATATGGCCCAGCCCGGCCCACTTGAAAGGCTTAGTAACAACCCAGATTTTGACTACCAAATAGGTTGCTCTTTGGATTGCCTCCACTAAAAGAAAAATAAATTCTTACCGTAATATGGGCTTGATCCTATGCCGTCTCTTTTGATTAACATTGTTCAACAATAGTGAAACTTCTCTTGAGTCTACTAATTTTACAAGACCACAAAAGAGATGGAAAAGGGTTTTTGCTCGGAAGGCGGGAGTTTTCACCTTTTGGAACTGATCGAGAAGGCAAAAGGCTTTTGTTTAGAATTTGGATATCTCACGTGGATTGCACATGAGGAGGGGTCCATTTAGGTTGAAAGATTTTTTGGGTGTTGTTAGGTTTGTGGGGCCCAAGACTAAAGTGATAAGCTTTTATCATACTTAAAGGACCATTTCCATAAGTTGTATATATCAGGGACCAAAGCAATCCTAAGTCCATACATTAAGGACTATTTTGATCATTTTCTCCTAATGTGAACATAGTTCTTTTATTTTCATTTTTACAGCTTAGGTTCATTAGATTCAATTGTTCTGAAATTAAATTGTGGTTATCATTCTTTTTCTTACTCCATTTGTGCTAATTTATGAGGCATTTTTCATTTTTCAAAATTCAAATTATATAAATTTTGAAGAACAATTTATAATGTATTATTTATCATATTGACATGAGAAAATTTCAACTTATAGTACTTTTCGTATAATTTTTAATGTCTAAATTTTAACTTTATAATATTGAGTTGATCTATTCTAGTTTAGCTTTAAAAATTAGTCAAATAAACTCACGGGAAGCGAAAAGTGTCACATAAATTGAGATGGAAAGAATAATAATTTCATATTGCTATAATTATAAATTATTTCATTTTGAATTACATTGTCTAATAGCCAACAATGAATTAGTATCTCTAACTCTATATTTTCGTGTCACAGCCATCTTCGAGTTCCAAGAAACTATTTTGGTAAATACTGACTTGATTCATCCTTCTAATCTAAACTAATAAAAATGAAGTTGGTAACCCTAATAAATAATTTTTTAAGAGTAGTGCTAAGTTAATAAGGGCCAAGTAAAATGGAATGAAGGGAGTATTTAATTAAGGAGTTGATATGAACCAATTTCAACATTTTTTTTATGCCAAAATGTATTGCTAAAATTTGTGTATAAGTTCCGACAATCGGCAAGGATCTGCAAACAATTTGTAATGGTTATGACATAATCAAGCCTTGCGGCAAGTCACCAATCCATAAGAACTTTTGATGATCCAGCAAGATCTTGTGGACCAATTGATAATAAAGTTATGACACAATTTGTATGAAAGTCTTGATGATCCGCCCAAACTTGCATAAAGCGGGGCAAGTCTTTTTCCATTCAAACCTCTGGGCATCCACCAAAACTTATGCGTCATTTGTTTCAAAATGAAGACATAACTAGTACTAAAGTCCTGACAATCCGCTAGAATGTGAGATAGGAAAAATATTTGTTCATCCATCAGAACTTCTAACGATCAGCCAGGCTTTACTATCATATTGTGACGCTGGAACTATTTTTAAAATAGTGGCACTTGACACAAGAAATATATGAGGATTGAAAATGTTGGGCCAGTGCAGAGCACGGGCAACGATTATCTAGCTAGTCAGTTTTAGAAAAAAAAATCATTTAAATTTCATATGCAATTTTAATAGCGATTAAACAACACATTTTCGCAAGATCAACTAGATTAATACAATATAGTTTAATCTTTTCTAAATTTTAGGAACACTGTATCATTCATTTGATACAACAAAAAAATCGCTGCTGATACTTAATAGGAGCTGGTGATTTGTAATATATAAAGAGTATGCATATATGAGAGTGTTGATTGCTTCATTAGTGTACGATGCTAATATGTTTTAATACGGTGTTAAAGAAATAGAACGATGGAATCCTCTATATTTTTGGTTAAAAGAAAGTCATTTTTTTGGTAGAATAAGTGTTTAGAGTCCTCCGTTACCATTCTACTATTATTTGCGTTATTTATAATTTAAACTTCTATATTAAAAAGGTAAAATTACTTAAAGAGCTTACCTCTTAAATGCCTTAAAAAATCAGTTGACCTTGTGAAAAAAGAATTACACTGAGGGGCGGATATTAGGTAAACTCTTATGAAAAAGGATTTTGAATAAAACGATGTTTTGTTTTATTTTTTATTTTCATACTGAAAACGTAACAAGAATGAGA
Source organism: Lycium barbarum (assembly GCF_019175385.1). Taxonomy (NCBI): domain Eukaryota; kingdom Viridiplantae; phylum Streptophyta; class Magnoliopsida; order Solanales; family Solanaceae; genus Lycium; species Lycium barbarum. Next base: position 10,757 of record NW_026843471.1, read on the forward strand.
GGTGTAGCTCATAATGAAGGATGTGATCTTGCTTAGAAAGGTAATGAGACTATTCGTGAGGCTAACAATCCTCTATTTTAGATTATCTAATAAAGCATTTGACGAAAGTAAATTATTTTTCCAATCCTTCACAAAATTTCATAATCTCTTCCCGAACCAAACACGAAACTTTCGATTCATTTGGCAGGTCCATCACAAGGAAAACGAAAACCAACATTTTCTTTATTGGCCGATATCAAATACAAACTACGAGCAAATAAAATAGGGAAACCTAGATCCAAACGTTGGAGGAATCGAAAACGAAAACGGAAGCCTTTCTCTAGCGTCCTCTTGGCTAAGAAAAAGTGCACAAATATATTGCAAACACACTCACAGAGACAGTTACACAGGGACATCAAAAGTGACCATATAGATAATGTCACCACTGCTGCTATATATAATAACCATGTAATAGCAGCATTATTTAATTATGTATTACATAAGACAGATAATGCCATGTGAAATGGCGATATATGGATTCTCATCCATTCTTTTCAACAATGGTAGTAGCAGTAGCAATCTCCACGGGAGCAATTGCCATAATCAGCGTCTTCCTTTTTCATGCACCAATGGTTACATTTCTTGTGGAAACACTTCCCATTCCAGCTCTTGCTATGCTTCCCACAGTGTTTTGCTTCTGCTATTTGCATCTCAACATGAAAAAATCTTGCGCAATCAAAATCAAGCATGCTATATATTCGGGAAGTTTCTCTACATCTTGTTTGGATGGATTTAATATTATTTTATAATGTATCGTATCGTGTCGTACTGCTTTGATGAATACAATGTTTGGATAGATTATTTTGTTTTCTTTTGTTACATACTGTCATACACCAGTAGTCTGAAAATAAACTTATAATATTACGAAACAGTAGGGTACATAGAGAGATTATAAAAAAGGTAGGGTAAAGGGTAAAATAGGATTATTGAATAAAAAATAAGGGCAAGATGAGGGAAAACTGGGGAACAACATGATCACACCAATCCGTTGTTACATAAAATGACGCTTTTTTCGTTACATAATGATAAGTTTCATAATACAACAACAACATGCTAGTCGAATCCCACAATGTGGGTTCTGAGGAGTGTAGAGTGTACGCAAACCTTACCCCCACCTTGAAAGGTAAGAAGACTGTTTCCGAAAGACCCTCGGCTCAAGAGAGAAAACAAGACAAAAAGTCAGATAGGGACAAACATATCAAAAACAATATGAAAACGAGGAATAACAAAAGCGAGAAAGTCACGATAGAACAGTCTGGAAAGAAAGGAGCATTAGCTACCATAGATAAATAAGATAATCAAAGTTCAAGGCCCAACAAATATAAGCAGAAATCATATGGCAATAAATGAATGAGCAAAACTACAACTGCTAGGATGAAAGGATAAGAAACCTAGCCTTCTATCCTAATCTGAGTCCTCCACAACCTCGTATCTAAGGTCATATCCTCGGTAAGCTGAAACTGCGTCATGTCCTGTCTAATCACCTCTCCCCAATACTTATTCGGCCTCCCTTTACCTCTCCTGAAACCGTCCATAGCCAACCTATCACACTTCCACACTGGAGCATCTGTGTCTCTCCTCTTCACATGATCAAACCATCTCAGCCTCGCTTCCCGCATTTTGTTCTCCACCGATGCCACTCCCACCTTGTCCCGGATATCTTCATTTTTAATTTTATCCCTCCTAGTGTGCCCACACATCCATTGCAGCATTCGCATTTCCGCGACTTTTATCTTCTGAACGTGAGAGTTCTTGACTGGCCAACACTCCACCCCGTACAATAAAGTCGGTCTAACCACCACTTTGTAGAACTTGCCTTTAAGTTTTGGTGGCATTTTCTTGTCACACAGCACTCCGGAAGCGAGCCTCCATTTCATCCACCCTGCACCAATACGATGTGAAACATCATTATCGATATCCCCATCTCCCTGTATAATAGACCCAATATACTTGAAACTTCCTTTCTTTTGGATGGCCTAGGTACCAAGCCTCACTTCCTCGGCAAGCTCATGCAGTACGCCACTGAACGTGCACTCTAAGTATTCTGTCTTAGTCCCAGTCAATTTAAATCCATTAGACTCCAACGTCTGTCTCCAGCCCTCCAGCTTAGCGTTAACTCCGCTGTGAGTCTCGTCAATCAAGACTATATCATCTGCGAACAACATACACCAAGTCACCTCACCTTGTATTTTTCGCGTCAATTCATCCATCACCAAGGCGAATAGAAACGGGCTAAGAGCTGATCCTGATGTAACCCCATCAGAATAGAGAAGTGCTCTGAGTCTCCTCCTACCGTCCTTACCCTGTTCTTAGCTCCATCATACATGTCCTTTATCGCTCTAATGTACACCACAGGTACACCTTTAACCTTCAAGCATCTCCATAGGACCTCTCTTGGCACTTTGTCGTAAGCCTTTTTTAGGTCAATGAATACCATGTGCAAGTCCCGCTTCCGCTCCCTATACTGCTCCACCAATCTCCTTACAATATGAATGGCTTCTGTAGTCGAGCACCCCGGCATGAATCCAAAGTGGTTCTCTGAAATAGACACACCTTTCTTCACCCTCATCTCCACCACCTTTTCCCACACTTTCATAGTGTGACTTATGAGCTTGATACCTCTATAGTTATTGCAGCTTTGAATGTCGCCCTTGTTCTTGTACAAGGGAATCATTGTACTCCACCTCCCTTCTTCGGGCATCTTCGCTGCCTTGAAAATGACATCAAACAACCCAGTCAGCCACTCCAAGCCTACCCCGCCTGCACTCTTCCAAAATTCCCCAGGAATCTCGTCCGGTCCCGTCGCTCTTCCCCTGCGCATCCTACGAACAACTCCCTTAACCTCCTCAAAATTTATACTCCTATAATCTCCAAAGTCGCGACGCCTATCAGAGTACTCCAAATCTCCCAACACAATGTCTCTGTCCCCTTCTTCGTTCAAGAGTTTATGAAAGTATGACTACCATCTCTGTCTAATGTGAGCTTCCTGTACCAACACTTTGCCATCCTCGTCCATGATGCACTTCACTTGATCCAGCTCGCGTGCCTTCCCCTCTCTCGCCTTGGAAAGCCTAAACAACTTCTTATCCCCACCTCTATCCTCTAGTTCTGCATAAAGGCGTTCAAAAGCTGCCGTTTTTTCCACTGAAACTGCCAACTTCGCCTCCTTTCTCGCCATCTTATACTTTTCCCTATCCGTCCGCTTCTCATCATCATCCTTGCTATCTACCAACTTCACATACGCCTGCTTCTTTGCTTCCACCACCAATCCCCTCGGTGCCCACCACGGCTGCCTCTTGAGACCCTCAATACCTCTCTAGCTGCTTCCCTAATGCAACTGCCCGTCCTATCTCACATACTACTCACATCCCCCCTACTATCCCACGCTCCCATAGCCATCAACTTCTCCCCCATATCTAGGGCACTAGACAAAGTCCAACTCCCCCACTCAATCCTCGGTCGGTCATCCACGACAAATACTCCTATTGTATTTGAAGTAACAATACAACACAATCTGTAAGAAATTTTAGCCATAAATAGTCATTTCCAAATTCCGCCAAGTTATAAATGATGAAAGGATTTAAATTATGAACATACTAACAATGTAAGGAATTGTTGTGCTATCACTATAATTTAACATGTTATAATAATTTATTATTTTCTTATAAAATGTCAATGGGCAGAAATTAAACTCATTAAAAATTTACGATACTTAACCCTGTTGGCAAACCCTTAATAACCACAAAACAAATATTTAAGAATTTCTTACCAAAGGCAAACATAAGAAGAAAGCAAAGGAGGATTGCAGAGATAGCTATTATGTTAACTTTAGGTTGAGCCATTTCTTTAGATCTTTTTGAGATGCTTTGTGAAATCAACTTTATTAGAGGGTCTACTTATAGTGATACAAAAACAATTTTTTTTACAGACACTTGTGTTTAAATTAACATTAAGCACACAAAGTAAAGAAAATGTCAGATAAACGTTTTGAACTGATCAAAGGTTTTTCCTTCTTGCACCACCACGAAAGTAACAAGAACTTATAACTACTAATAAAGAAAGTAACAAAATTGCCCAGGCACAACTTGTATTAATGTATTGTAACATGTTGAAAGACTTACTGGAAGCCTGATGATAGTCTTTTGTTTCGTTTTTTCCCCTTCTCTCTCTCTCTAATTGAAATATTAGACTTTTCTCTAGGTTGTTTTTTTTTTTTTTTGTGGGAATGTAAGTTACTCCTTCTGTTCCGTGTTATGTGTGGTTCTATTTTCTTTAGAATATGTTCAAAAAAGAATTGCACATTGATTTCTACTTTTAAATTAAAATATTTTTTCCCCTTACATTTGAAAACGCTTTAACTTTAAACTTTCAATTTACCTTTAATAACATGTTTTTATAATTACATACATGTCATGTGTAAAAGTTTGTCTTTGTTTCTTACAAACTCTGACTAAAACACTCGTATAAAATGAAATGGACAGAGTGTGTTTGCCAAAGCAGACCATGCCAAGTTGAAATGAATTATTTAGGTTATTTTACACTTGGGCTGTATTTGGTATGACGAACAAAAATATTTTTCATCGAAAATGATTTCTCCAAAAATAAGTGGGTTTCTTACTTATTTTCTTGTATTTGATAAGTAAGCTGAAAACGTTATCCCAAGAGAAATTATATATCATTTAGGCGAATACTATGGGGTGGGTTAGGATGGGGGTAGGAGTATTGGCGGTGAAGGGGTGGGCATGGGGGTGAGGGTGTTCACTACAAGAAATTAAAGTTTGATCCCACTACTCCATGATAAAGGCTAGGTGTGTGAACAAAGTACCACATTAGTAGCTGGAAAAAAACTAAAGAGCTACTTATAACGTATTGTATGCTTTTAATGGTGTGAGACCTTTTGGGGAAAATCGTGCGGGCTTGGCCCAAAGCGGACAATAGCACACCATGTTAATGGGCAATTTGCACGATTGCCCTTCTTTGGGGGTGGTCTTTAATTTGCCCCTCAAATTGTTGGTCTTTAATATTTGCCCTTCGCTTAAAATACCCCGAGGTTCTGGGTTCGAACCCCGGCTTAGTTGTAAAAATAAGTTAAAATCGCAAGGCAAGGTTTTGCAAAAAAGCTGCCGCATGCCTTATAAGACAAACTTTTAGTTATGCCTTAAGGAAAAGTTTGTCTTATGGTTATGCGGCAGACTTTGGTTAAGGTATAACCAAAAGTCTGCCGGAGACGACAGACTTTTTCTTATATGGCAGACTTTTAGTTTTGCCATATAAAGCAAAGGTTGCCGTCTCCGGCAGACTTTTGGTTATGCCTTAACCAAAGTTTGCCGCATAAGGCAGACTTTTTTCAAAGCCTTGCCTTGCGATTTGTTTTTTTTACTGAGCGAGGGTTTGAACCCAGAACCTTGGGGTATTTTCGGCCATCATTTTAAGCGAAGGACAAAAATTAAAGACCACCCCAAAAGAAGGGTAATTCGCGCAAAAAAGTTGCATGTTAAGAGTATCTTTGAGCCGTTTTAGCCCAACAATAAATCCTGATTATATTCTAGATGGTAAATTGAGACAAAAAAATCACGTGGATTGCCCTTCATACGGAAGGGTCTTTAAATTTTACCCCTCAATTCACTGGTCCTTAATTTTTGCCGCTACTTCTCATTTAATGAAAATTCATGGGCTAAAGTACCCTTTTCGCCCCAAAAATTTTGGGTTCGATCCCGAGCAGAGTCGAAAATAATAATAATTTCGCAAGCATAGGTTTCATAGGCGAAGTTACATAGAAGCTATGCCTTGTCCGGAAAAAGTTCGTGGAAATGAAGTTTTGCCTTAATTTCGCAACTTGCGTATAGGCATAGGTTCTATGTAGTTTCATAGAAATCTTTGCCGTGTCCGACATAGTTTCTATGTAACTACATAGCGAATAGGCATAGTTTCATATGAACTTATGCCTTACAATTTGTTTTCTTTTTTTTTTACTGAGCAGGAGTTCGAACCCAAAATCTTGGGGTATTTTCGGCTGCCTTTTTAAGCGAAGGGAAAAAATTAAAGACCAGCAATTTGAGGGGCAAAAATTAAAGATCAGCGCCTTTGAAGGGAAATCATGCAAATTGACCAAATTGAGATACATATATGTTATCCTTTTTTAAACCTTATTTAACAATTTTCATCAAAAAAAAAAAAAAGATACATTTATGTTATACATGCATTTTTCTAGGTGGGTATAAGGGTTGATTACGAGATGTGTTGTATAAAATAAAGTTAGCTTGTTGAGCATAAATTAAGATAGCTAAGTTGAGAGGGCTCAGTTGGGGAGACTAATTGTCTGTGCCCTAGCTTGAGTCGTGACAATGTTTTCTTACATGTTTTATTGACAAAATACATAGATTTTACACCCGCGACCCCTCATTCATCAATGTTTGTATTGAATTAGGGTTAGATGTCATGTATGATGCAATATTTTGCTTCACAAGTTTGCGCGTCTATTCGTGTACTCTCTCCGTCCAGTTTTGCTTGTCCAATATAATAAAAATAGTACCCCGCCATGCCCCTTTATGTACACAAAAGAATATACCAATAAGCTGCAACTCCGGAGTAGTGGAGTGCTCCTGTAAGTCTGCTGAATAAGCTCTTAGGAATCTGGACCGTCTACCTGCGGGCATGAACGCAGCGTCCACAAAAGAAAGGACGTCAGTACGAACAATGTACTGAGTATGTAAGGCAGGAATAATAACATCATAAAGAAATAAAGAAGTATGAGATAAAGAGATAACCTGTAAATGATTGCCTCTGAAGGTGGATATCATGCATGTTAACTTTCTTCAAGATCTTGCGTACATATATTTATATATATCATCATTAATGCTGCGGAACGTGCAGCCCGATCCATAATTTCATATGTTGCTGCGGAACGTGCAACCCGATCCATTTATCCATATATTCATTACATATCTATTAACTTCCACCATATTGCAAAACAGCTCCCAAACAACAATAACAACATCCATAATATCATAGTCAAGAAGTTACATTTGAATTAGTCTCAAATTTAACCAAATCCCCTTTTCGAGTTCACCTCATAGTCACCTTCTTCGCTACAACATTTATAGCTTCTCCACTTTAATTCTTTTCCCTTCTAAGGGGTATTAAACCTTTACATCAACTCAACCATACAAATAGGGTGAAGAACATACCTTGTATTTGAAGAACTTCAACTTACACAACTTGTTTCAAGGCCAAGTTCACCACAACACTAAGTGAAAGCAAGAACATCCAACTTCCATAAATTAACTAGGTTTTCAAGGTTGATCTTCTCTTGATTTGATTTGGAATGATTTGGTGTGTTTATGGGTGTTAAGGGGAGCTTAGAGAGAAATTAGGGATTTATTTTGGGTGAAAAATGAGGCTCAAGTCATGGAAATGTGTATTTAAAAGCTTGGGAAAAAAATTCCACTGACTCAAATTTATGGAAACTTCGGGCAAAATACGGGTTACTATTCATCACGTACTTCAAAGTACGTGATACTATTCATCCCGTACTTTGGCGGCAATAATTTTAACTTTCTGGAAATTTTGGCAAAATACGTCCAAAAAGTGTGGTACGTACTCTATTGTACGGGCCGTACTTTCCTCCGTACTTCACAGAAATGCGATCTGTCAGTTGCATTGGAAAGAAACTCGCTGAGCTTCAATTTACATAGGTTATGGATTCCGTAACTCCTTATATTTTAGGAGATATGCCTCTTCAAAGTTGGACCAAATCATGTCAAAAATTCTGCCAATTTTTCCAAATTTTCAACGAACCTAATTTCTTCGATTCGCTTGATCCCAAAACCCTTATATACTTGTCTAACACTTATTAAAAGTCTTCCTTAACCTTTTAGGGGTATCATAGCCTCTCTGTACTTACATTATCGCGAAAATTCATGAGGTGTAACACGTTAGTATTAATAAGTCAAAATTTTCAATTCCTTTTTCCAGGACTTAGGAATTATGCTAGTCAAACTTGTCTTAATATGAAAATTTTGGCTCCAAAACTAACTTTTTCTGGGGAATATGTAAATTGTTGGACCCATTACTTAATTAGTTGGCCGCACATTTTTTTTAAAGCTTTAATTGATTTCAATCATTAGGTAATTAGCAATAATTACGGGTAATATGGTAAACTTTCCATTTTATTTTTGACTTCTTAATAGACATGTCAAGTCAATATGTGACAAGTAAAACTGGAGAGAGGGAGTAACTTAATTCTTTCTTGGAAGTTGAAAATGATGTGTTCAAGAAGAAGAAGAATTAATACCTTTTTAGTTTCTTGAAATAACTTATTTTGGAACAAATTAAAAAGGCTACAAACTCACTTAAAAGGGAATGGAGAGAGTAATATGTTACTCACATGTAGTACTTAGTAACACTAGACATTTTTCTCAATACTAAATTAACTGAAAATTCTTCGACATCATCATATTAATGTAATAATGACACCGAACAATTTCTTTAAATGGAGTACAGAATGACTTTCACACTGGTGGCTCCAAGAAGAAAACTTATAACACCATAATACAAACATAATTTAGAACTATTTTCTCACACTCACTACAATTCTAGCGAACTGATAGCGTTTTCATTCTTTAACATAAGTCAACACATTATCATTTATTTATCATAAAATACGTAAGAAAGGAGAATTCTGAGAGCATTTGATGGACTATTAGCAATTGAAGAAGTAGAAGCAAGGACGACTAAGGCCTTTTCTAATGCACTCACCCTTGAATGCTCTCTCTTTTTTCACACTTCAGTGCAAGTCTCGCTAAAAAGGCAAAAGCCTTCAAATTGCACGCTCTCCCTTCTGCAAACATTGCCTTCAGCCACTTGCATCTCTGCATCGAATAACAACTTATCATAACTTTTCTCTATTAAAATCTATTGGTAGACTCCGTTAAAGTTTTGATTTTTTTTTTTTAAACTAGGGAACCCATAGTCGCTTCCTGTGCTCACTTCCGTTTTAGAAGTCAGATTGGATTTCCAATTGGTGCTCAATAGAAGGGTTCCAAACCTCTGAAAGGCGAGGCAGATTTAACGCTACACCCTTCCCTTAGCGCCTCCCTCTAGGCGGGGCCCTTTAGGTGCACTCTGGTAAACCTCGCTCCAAGTGCAATAGCCTTGAAATCAGAAAGGGGATGTAAACTGCACTAGGCATGCAAGTCCCGTGCGACGAGATTAGATTAAGAAGGTTATTGGCGAGGAGAATCGATCCCAGGTCTCTCATGTGGGTAACCACTCGCTGAACCAACTCAGTCATGCGGGTAGACTCAGTCAAAGTTGGAGTAGTTGTAAATCAAAATTGTTTAGGATCTAATATTTCTTAGTTTACTTAATTCATGATTAGATAGGAATAGGTTTTCAAGTTAATATCTAAAATAGGTTTTGCACTATTATAAATATATATGCTTCTATCTATTTTCTAGTAGTGGGAAATTCATTTATTGTAATTGAAATATATGTTTTTCTTCTCAAGATATATTGGAATATGTATAATTGTTTTGTTATAATAATAACGGTAATCATTTCATATTGGCCAGTGCGTGCCTGTGTTTGCAAAGGCATATATAGCTAGGGAATGCTTCCTGTATGACGACAAGATCACCGCTGGTTAATAACCAACATAAAATTAATCGATTTATAATAAATTCTCACAATCTGCTATTTTAAATCAGATTGTACTTTTGGGTACAAATACAGCAAAACGGAGAGTGAGCGATATTATTTTTGAAGACCGACTACAACTAGCTTGGGATTGAGGCATAAATACTAGCAATACAGAATAGCCAAAAATGAAATATTTTCTCTCATTTTAAGTGTCTTAGTTTGACTAGCCACAAAATTTAAGAAATAAAAGGCGACTTTTGAATCTTGTGGTCCTAAATTAAATATGTGTATAATGTACTAAAATGCCCTTTGAATCTTGAGGTTTTAAATTTGACATGTAAGATGTTTGAACTGTCAACTTACTAAACATAGAAAGAGACATTTTTTTTGGAACAGATCAAAAACGAAAGTAAGATACTTAAATCGGGACGGAGGGAGTAATAAAGAAACAAGTACCAACCTATAGGATGAAATGAGGATGAGGAAGAAGAGGAGAGCCAGGAAGGTAGTGTAGCTCACTAGTGACTTTGCCATATTTTTATTTTCTTTGAAATGATCTGTGTATGATGAGAGGTATTTATAGGAAGGCCTGGCAATTTCTTTAATTGTTTCGTCAAACTTTCCACCGAAACAGCTTTAGCTAGTAAGTTGTTGTTTTGAGTGTGTTTCCAAGCTGGTGGCGATAGAAGAAATGTGGGTCAAATGTTTTTTCTTGTTTAAGAACCTTAGATGTTACAACCCCTTCTGTAATTTCTCAAACTTGAGTTTTTTACTTGCTTGTGCATTCAAGTCTTCTTTGATTGGTCTAGATAGAATAGGATTCTTGAAAGGAACGAAATCTTGAAGGTTTATACTTTAAGAGTTTTGTCATTAGATCATGGCTTACAAGAAGTGTGCAATCTGTTTTTGTGTTTAAGAGAGAAGATCTATTTTTGTTATCATCTTTCTATGCATCAATCATAGGTCGTTTGTTTTTCTTGATTTATTCTTTGGGTTTTGTACATTATCAGAAAGCTTGATTTCTATGTATTGGATTGGGAAAATAATTTCTAGAGATGGGAAGTTTGTTTTCAGGATGAAAACAGATTTTATCAGAAAATCAGTTAGCTAGAGATTTGTTTTATAGGGTTTGAAGACTAAGTGGCCGTCGTTCAATCCCGATAACTCTTTCATGGACCCAGTTCGAAGTAATGGTGTGTACGAGTAAGGCACAATAAGAAACAAAAATGTAAGATAGTGATTCAAGAAGCTAAAATGAGTAATGAATAAACTTGTGTATATTGCCTTTTTAAGAAAAGAAGAGGGGTAGGGTTACAAGAGGCATGAACAAGAGGATCCCTTTCCTTCTATCAGTAAGCTACCCTTATATAAGCCAAAGTTGGACTTTTCAAACCCTAAAGCATGGGTAATGTGACCTCTCTGCAGCCCCAACGTTCGTATGTACAGTGGCGCTCTGATCGAAGTTGGCGAATATGACCCTCCAATATAGATAGTCCCCCACTTTCCGGGGCCTCCCTAGCATGAGCCAAGGAAGTGGAAGAATTCTAGAGTCTTGCCTTATCTTATCCTTGTAGCCGAGTCATTTCTCAATCTCTGTGCGCCTAACCAGATGATTTATCTTCTTCGCATGCTTTCTCCTTTCATTTAATGCCCTGTCTCCTTTGTTAGACGCCGATGTCTGCGTGTCTTGTCCTTAGCCAAGACATGTAACGACCCGTTTGGTCATTATTGCATTTCTTACTCTTTTGATCCTTTCCCGAGTTTGGTTAGCTCCCTTCTGACCCGAGAGGACCGTTGACACGCTTTTCGAGGTGTTTAGATTTTATTCAGATGACTTTTTGTGAAAATTGGGCTTTAAGCGAAAAATAGTTGACTCAAAGTTGACTTTTGGGTAAACGGATCTTTTTCAAAAATTCGCCAATTCTGAGAGGTCCAGATAGTCATTTAGAACTTGTGTGTATACTTGGTTCGATTCCCAATGCACTCGGGTGCATTTTGGGACTTAGGTTGGGAAGCTGGAATTAAGGTACTGGGGGTTGAATCGATCAACGAGACCTCTGTTAGGAATTTCGTGGCTACGAGCGCGTTCGTAGTGTGTTTTTATATGTGTCTATGTATGTGGTACGTGAGAAGATGTCCTCGAGAATTAGTCGAAAAATCGATTTGAAGTGTGAAAACTTAGGTGGATTCTGGTGTCTGGTGTCTGGTGCCCGCTTTGGCGGCACTAGCACCGCGGCAGCGGTATCGCTGGAGCAGTGACCCAGCCCCTGGAGCAGTGACCCTGCCCCTGGAGCAGTGACCCTGCCCCTGGAGCGGTCCTGGCCATTTGGGCTTGACCGCTGCACTACTGCAGCGGCATCGCTGGGGCGCCCTTAGCATCACCAAAGCGAGTGACGGGCAGTGAGTGCACTTAATGAAGTGTTAAAAGACATTAGTCTCTCTTTTAATACCATTACGAAAATAGAGCTCTTGGGATCTGTTCTTGTAGATTATTGGTGAAGGTTCCTGGTGGTAAGTTCTCCTAATCCTCTTTACTAATTCCTTGCTCCTAATCATCATAGATTCCTCTTCCCTTAGTAATTCCTTAGTAATGGAAGATAAAAGTGGAGTTAATGAATGTTCTATCTAGGCTTATTAATGATGAAATTAATGGAGTTAATGCTAGATTTTGATGAATCTAAGGTTGTTAATCATATATCTTCCATTATTAGAGTTGAATTCTTGAATTAAAAAGTTAGTGTTTATACCCAAAATTGGGGGTTTTACTTGAAATCCAAAATTAGGTGAATCCTTGAGTTAATTAGTAATTAGTTGTTAGGTTATGATCACCTAGTGCTTAATTTGATATTTTACTCCCGAATTTCCCGTTTTGACCTTGTGGGCCCCGTTTCCTTGGATTTGATCTAAATTTAATGATAGCACTATTAGTATCGTTCTTCATGATTTCTAATCTAGATTTCGAATATGCCTAGACTTCTTTGATATTGAGGCTCAGCGGAAAGGCAAGGCAAAAGAGTGATTTGTCGATGTTTGTTGTTCGGCCATCCAGGTAGATTATGGCTTACCCTTGGTGAGACTTCGTATAGCGAAACATATATTTAGATAATATTGTCGGAGACAGCATGTAAACCTTCGGGTATAAAGTTGGGTTGGATATTGTCTTAGGTTGGGCCCTGTTGCGTGATTGGGGCTAGCCACCCCATTGTGTTGTGACTTGATTGTTCTATCGTGTTGGCTTGATGTCATGTGTTATTAGTAGATACTGGAATATGTTGTTCTATCTTAATTGTGATATTGTAGTATCTTACGGGTTGAAGTTGGTACGAGGATAGAGTTCTATGTGACTTGTGTAGCCTTTCATGACATTGTTGGCGTACCCATGTTGGTACATGTGACACTGATATATTATTAGTGTACCCACGTTGGTACTTGTGACCTTGATACGTTGTTGCCGTACCCATGTCGGTACTTGTGATATTGATCAGATTATGGATGTTAACATATGCATCGCATCCATTCTCATGATATACTGGTGATACATTCTTTGTATTGATGAAACACTGTGATGAGCTTGGCTCAGTTTTTAAATGAGAGTGCTGTGAGAGTCTGATATCTGATGTTAGTACCGAAATCATGGATTGAGTGAGTGCATGAACTCCGTGGGTCCCCCAGGGTGGTGCCGGTGAGAACCCCCGTGGGCAATGATTTGGATCTCGTCTATCTATTGGGCAAAGATTCAAAATGAGTGGCACTTAGACTTCGCGAGTCGCCTTGGGTTGTGCTACCGAGATGTCGATACTTTCGTCTGAAGTACATGTGTACACAGCATTTGCATCCATACATCATTGCATTGCATTGCATTGCATTATGGCTTATATTGTGATGATCTAGTGATCTACTTGTGTTGTTGGGCTCGAATTGGATATATCGAGACTTGGCAAACTTGGGTTTAGATGTTCTGCCTAGGCAATGACAGATACTTGATTCTGATTGTGTTTGACTTATACTTGTTGATTTATCTACTTGTTCTACTTTATTGTCTGAATTATGTTAGCTATACTTAGTCGGCCGATGATACCCGCCAGTACTGTGGTTTTGTACTGACCTGCACTTGCTGCATTCCTTTATGAATGCAGAGTTCCAGGTTAGGTCTGCTTCCATCCCCCGTGGCTGATAGTCTCCATCAGCGAAGCATCTAGTTTTCAGGGTGAGCACGAGTCATTTGCTGCCTTGAAGACTCCTCTTATTATTATGTCTTACTTTCTACTTTGAGACATAGACAGATTGATGTCTTATTATATTCCAGACTTGTATAATTTCACATAAACGCTCTTGTATGGCTTAGACCAAACTCTGGGGGTATTTTCCTTGTTTCCGCACTAATCCTTTTGTCTATTATTGTGAGACTTACGTAATTATTCTTTTCTGCTTGATCGATTTATTTATTTACGTCTTTACTTATCGTTGGGTTGAGGGTTCGCTTATCGAGGTGGGAAAGATAAGTGCCTGTATGACTTAGTCAAAATGGGTCGTGACACGACTTCTTCTAGGATATTGGGTACTACAATGATGACGAGCCTGTCTTCTTTCGAGGTGTGATTGGCGCGCATGAAGGGTTTCCCCCCTTTTCTTTTATCTTTAAGACCACATTATTTCCCCTATTTCAAATTCATCCTACCTTCTCCCAAATCAACCCACCCTGTTCTTTCTCTCTTCCTTCATTCAGAAAATTCTTTATCACTTCATCGTTTTCTTTCTGTCCCTCTAACAAATATTCGTTATTTTCTCCATCTTTTCAGAGAATTTCGTCATGTCTTCTGACTAATCCATCACTGGAGGCGCCACCGCACTAGCACAGACTGCTGGCCACAGTGACTCCGTCGTCTCAATACATCAAGTTCTGATCGGGGGTAGCCGACCTCCATTGAGTAGAAAATGTTATCTCTACCATTCTTGACCACGATCGAGAATGGTCTGCGAGCCTATTTTGCTCCTCTATTCGCAACAACAGGCTCGGCAAAGTCAAAGAGGACTGCGGTTGGAAAGATATTGAGGTGCTCATCACCGGCGAAAGGGAGAATATCACCTCTCACAAGACGGACTACTCCTTCATGTACACCTATCCTTTCTCACTCAGGGTGAGTGACAGGATTAACCCTATTATTTTGGAGTTTTGTAGGCGATATAATATATGCTAAGCTCAAGTTGGGCCGACATTATGACAACCGTAGAGTGTCTTCGATATCTCTTTTCCCAAATAGAAGAGGATTTCATGCTCTCCTACCTAATCCACCTTTATTGCCCAAAACTCCTCAGAGCCGGGGTTTTCTGACTTACCCGGTGTGGCCAAAATTCCCTGGTCACATGTATTAATGATGACTCTGACCGAGGATGGATGGAGAGATATGTCATCGTTCCAACCGCAGATCTAGTCAAACCGTCAGAGGTTCCCATACCCGAACAGTGGATCCCACGCCGTGAGTTTAATCCCTCTCTATATCTTTTGCCGTTATCTTTCTTTTGAATTTAACTGTTAATTTTCTCTTTCTTTATGTTTCCAGCCACGGTGTGGAGACGGGGCCCGGTGGGGGCCTAGCTAGATGGGTTTAAAAGATTCTGGACTTGGTCAGGATTAAGAGAGGATGTCCCCGGCCCTATCGAAGAGAGCGCCTACCGGCCCTTCCCCTTTAGCAAACAGAAGCAGGCAGAGCGCCTCTGATCGGAGCAACCGAGGCTTTCCTTAGAGATGCCGGGTTACAATTGATTTAGAGGCCGACTCTAGTGACTACAAGGCCGATTCTGCTCAAGAACCTAGCCGCAGGGGAAGGGCCCCTCAAGAAATTTCTACCGATGCTATGTACGAGGAGATGAAACTTACTCTGATGGCTGGTTCCTTCTGCCGACCTTTATTCGTCCCCTTTAATGTCAAGAGTGGAGCTCCGGGCTCGACGCCTGTTTCACCTATTCCTTCTTCTTCCAGGGCGGCTCCGCATAGGCAAACCTTCCCCCCTTCCCCCTGAGACCAAAGGTCAGGTAATCCCCGGGAAGCTCACAAGAGAGGCCTGGTAGACAATTTTCCTGCTTCGATCTGCAACCCATCGACTCTTCAGCAAGTCACTCTATCCATTCCTCGGGAATGCAATATTTTGTCTTTGTCGGTGGGTGTTGCCAATTACTTGAAGCCCCTAGCTACAGACAAGGGCCGGATAAAGATGAATGTTGTGTCTGCGGATTGTCTCCTTAATGTCTGTTCTCATGCGACCACCCAGGTATTTAATTGGCTTTCTTTCTTTCCTTTTTTCTTCTGTCCAGACTCGATTGCATGCCGGCTTATAACACTCGGATGCTTCTCTTATCCTAGGCTCATCTTATGACGATAGAAGGTATTTAGCATAAACTTGCTATGGAGAGTGAAAAGTGGGAAGAGTATCACAAGCTGCAAGAGCGTCTCCCTACCCTGGAGGTAAAGTTGGTCTCCTTGGAAGAGCTGGAGGAAAAGCTAACCCAATCGGATCAATATAGAAAAATCACAGCGAGGAGGCTGCCAGGTTTCATTATGAGCCTGCGGACTTACAGAAGAAATGTGAGGCTCACAAGAGCACTATGATAGTGTCTTGCATAAGGATACCGGCATGACAGAGAGGATCTGGGTTTTGGAAGCTGAACTGTTGGCGTGACTATTACACCCCGGATTTTTTGCGCATTAAAATCTCATCATGAGTTAGTCGACGCAAGTTCAAAATAAATTGTCTCGCGGTTAAAAAGGGATTGATCTTATTAATATAAATGGTTATAAGAGTTTATAAATAAGATTAGTAAGTAGCGGAAGATTTGGAGGGTGAATGAATCAAAGAAGCAAGAGTTTCGTCAAAAGTTGGCAAGTTGGGAATACGATAACTTGTACTTTTGGGTGAGATTAGGAGTGCTTCACATGCTAAGAAAGTAATAATATGAAGTATTTTAATCATATAATAGTCGTTTGTTAAGTTTGGAAGTCAAACAAGTTGTAATACGAAAGTCGACAACGGGCGTCACAAGTTAAGCTTGTAAATTTCAACGGAAATTTGGGTCAGATGTCGAAGAGTTTTTCTCACAATCTACTTGGAGTTACGAGGTGATCCAATATCAAATTGAAGGTCTATAAGTCTAGTTTCCAGAACATTTTACCGTTCATCAATACGACATCGGAGCAGAGAGAAATTCGCATTTCCGTCCAGGGACGTAAACTGCCGCGGACAGAAAGCCCCAAAGTCGGTGGACAATGTTCCAACTTATATAAAAACATCCCAAACGTTTGGAAACTCCATTTTCGCTCAAATAAAAACCCTAAGACACTCCCTAATATCTTCCAAACCATTCTTCATCAATCATGGATGAATCCAAGAGCTAAACAAGCTAATTCAACGTGACAAAGATCATGGTGATCACAAGACCTTCTTTCCTCCATCAATTCGCTTCTCGGAAGAAATCTTCAACTTGAAGTAATCTCTGTTTTGGAGTGATTCTTGAATTTTAAGGTATTTTCTACCCTTCTCATGGTCCTCTTAAGCTTCTACAAGTATTTAACCTAGAAATTGGAGGAGAAATCCCATAGGACAAGTCTTTATTAACTCTAAGGAACTCTTATGGAGAAACTTGATTGTTGGGCTGTTTCTTGTGGTTTAAATGTATTATTTAGAGCTATGAAGTTATGGATGGATTGATAAGTAAGATTAGGAGTAAAGGAGAAGGAAAATGGTAGTCTTGAATGAAGAAATCAAACTACAAATGACCCTATGAACTTACGCCCGCAAGTTGTTCGATGAAATGCCTCAATGAGAATTTCCATAAGCTATGAACTTGGAATTGATCCCATATTGGTTTTATGATGTAGGTGATCGTTCGTAAGGTATTTGAGGACTCACGGAACGTGGAAAACTTCATCGTTAAAGTATGTAAGGTTTTCTATTCTCTTTGTGGCATGACTAGAATTCAAATGACCTTTCATTGAAAAGTTGTTCTGTTAACTTGGATCAATCGTGTTCCAATGATAATTAAGTTGACACATACTTCATATATGACTTGTACCAAATTATGTCCCGCATCTCCTTTTGGCTATCGATTAGACGACTTTCCGTTCAACTTGTGTCAATTATGTTCGAAAATGGTTAAGCTTTGCCTTTTCTCATGAATAGCTTGTATTGATGTACCTTTCATATTTCGTATCCCTCTTGTTTATCAAATGAAGAATGATATTAGTTATGGTACTCTTCACATCAAAGTTGAGTTGATTGTACTTCCTTTAATTGAGTTAATCCTTATCTTCTTGTCTATTGCTCCAAGGTGACGTACCTCTCGTTGGCACATTCTTTCTGATAAAAGTTGTGTCGATCATATTTCATAAGAGTTTGGATAACTTTGGCTTCGTGAATAATTCATAACAAGATGTTTCCTTGTACTTTTACTTCTTTGGCCTAATGATTAAAGAATGATAAACGTAGCGACAATAATTGTAGTCGGAGGATAATGACGATCGGTCACTCCGACTCTTTCCATGATATTTCTTCTGAGGTCAGTCTTGCATTGAACTCATATATATATATATATATATATATATATATATATATATGTCGGTCGGGCAGGCACGTAGTTGTGCATACCACTGATCAGTTGGGCAGAAATGATGACATGATGAGCTCACCTCACAAAGGGATGTATATTATTATTGATATGATATGTTATAACCCTCCACCATGAGGAATGATTTTACGAGCATGGATTTACATTTGTGTCACGGTTATGGTCGCCCTCAGTGGCCTCGTTCAGAGTTTCAGGTTGCCTCTGTATCTCCCTTCTTGTTATTTATATCTTTTATGCTTATGTTATTCTTATGCTTACCTCCTTAATACTCAATACATCTTTCGTACTGACGCATTTTGTGCGTTGTGATCATGCCCACAGGTACAGTAGACAGATTGGTGTACCTTTCTCAGTAGGATACCAGAGTTCAGCACGGATGTTTGCACTCCATTCTCCGGAGTTGCTGGTCAGAGTCATTAAATAGAATACATGCATGTATATATATATATATATATATATATATATATATATGTATGTATGTATGTATATATATGTATGTATGTATATATAGATATTACGAGTATGGCTATGGGTACATCGACGCCACTTTCCCGACCAGTTGATGCATATTAGTACTTTTAGAGGCTTCCAGACTATCAGTCAGTGTACATGTATTGTGTTTGGCTTTGCCGGCCTTCTAACTAGTTGTCTTTAGTGGTTGTGGCCTTGTCGGCCTTCTGACTAGCTGTTTTTCTTGGTTGTGGCCTTGCCGGCCATCTGACTAGTTATTTTTCTTAGTTGTGGCCTTGTCGGCCCTAGTTATGCATATATGTGTTGTTGGGCCTTTTCTGCTTGCAGGTTGTCATTATATACTTCTTACAATTGTTATCCAGTGGCCTTGTCGGCCTATGATTCACGTTACAGAGTTCAGATATCATAGTTGGTTCGCTCGGCCGTTCGAGTACCGGGTGCCGGCCACACCCCCCAAGGTTGGGGTATCATAATGCCAAAGAGAGAAAACTGTCGTAGAAGAAGCGCGAGCTAATCTCGAAGCAAGGTTCCAGGCCTAGATGGCTCGAAATAAGGATCAAGTCGAGGCTAAACAACATCTTTCGACACCAATGTTACCCTCCGGAGCACCATCGATCTGAACTAGCGGAGTTGTACCGATGTGGATGCCCGTATGTAATAAGGAAGTAGTTTTCTCCAAAGAAGACCCACGCCATGTACCGTGCCTGCAGAATTTCTCTTGAGGAAGCCTGGGACGGGATAGCTAACATTGGTGGTCAGATTGCTACAACGCTGTCTGTAGAGGACACTGCTGCTAAAGCTTTTCCTTTTCAGCCCCCAGTTGAGGATCCTGCCTAGACATCTGACGGAGAAGGGTGGTCCTCGGAGGAATGTGAAATAGAGGAAGTTATAGGGGAAGCCGAGGAGCCGACACCCAAGCTCCCATTGATAGTGATGCGACCGGGCCCAAGAAAGCCCTTGTTGAGAAAAGCGCTTCTGGGACCAAGCCTGTCCTTCCCGAGCCAGAACACTCCGCCCCTCCCATGGTTGATGAATCTAGGCCTCCAATTAATGTTGCTTACTCTTGATCTATTTTTTTTTTAATACTAGACTTACTCCGGCGCTCTAGCCGCATCTTTTTGTTGGCAATCTTTTGATTGTTTTATAATAGTTTTACCTAACTTTGAATGGCGCCCTCGTTTTTGGGCGTAGTAAGTAGCGATGTCCTTTTTGCATATTAGCATATGTTTCTTCGCTATTTTAAATGACAAAGTATTTTTTGATATGACATCCATTGCCCATTACTGTTATTCTGTTGATATTTATTGTGGGCCGGACATGAAGGTTATCTAGTCCTTTGTGGGGGAGCTCTTTAACTGTGGGGATCCATCCACCTAGGATCCCTTTGTCAGATTTTTGCTCCATTTTTATTTTGGATTCATGTGTTTAGGCACCACGATTGCTTTACTTCTTTATCTTTCAAAGTTGATATTATGTACAATGGCTTTTCCCAATCCGGATATATTACTTCCGACCGCGTAATTTATGACCAAGAACTATTCATTTGATTTATAATAAAAGAGGGGACCCTTTTGTTCGATGCAGATGTGGAGGACGTTTTGACCTCATCTTATTTGGCATAAGGTTTATGTTTCTTTCATGCTCTGAGGCCCATAGGCTGTGCTGAGTGTTCAAGGCAGATGTTTGCGGGTTTGGAAAGACACATTCGTACTAACACATTTTAGAGCATAACCGTTATGGCATGATCCTCTTTTATTCATAAAGGTGGGGCGTAGAGCTCGTGCATATTTACATTGTGAACAAAAGGAAATAAAAAGTAGTGGCTTTAGGTAACACGGAAAGAGCTTCAGGTAGCTGACGCAGAGTCTTGGCCGGGCTTGCAAATTTAATATGTTTTATATGTATTTCCTGATTAAAAGCCTTGTCAATAAAAACCATTTTTCAGAAGAAAAAACTCGGCTAAGAAAAAGAGTGCAACACATATTTTTCGTTCCTTGTCTGCTTCTATCACATCTGATCCTTCTTCTAGCCAATCCCAGTCCTACTCCTAATCATGCAACCATAGTGTTAATGGAAAATGGCAGAAGTGGTGGGTCGAAGGTCCATACCTGTGCCCCTCAAGGCCGTACAACAATGATGAAATCATCTGAAAACTCTGGTAGACCTTTTTTGTGCATTGCCACGCAAATTTGATATGCCAAATCATACTCACTTATCTTAACTGACCATTTGGAAAATTGGCTCATAACGTTGTCGCCCCATAAGACTGCTTGCAATGAGGCAGTCATGACCACCGTTATCGAGTGGCACTGGAAAGATGGGCAGAGCTTTCGAGTGGCCGTAATCAAGGCCAGGGCTAGCTTTTCTAAGGCTGGGTATCTGGACACTGCCCCGGTCATCGTCTTGCTGGCATAGTAGATAGGGAGTTGGCCTTCACTTTATTCCTGTACCAGCGCGATGCTGACCGATACTATCAAGTCAGTGAACAGACGTTCTTTTTTTTGGGGGGGGGGGGGGGGGGTTGCCGTTACATGGGGTTTGGAAAAATATGTTTTGAGATCTTTTAGGATTTTATGGAAATCTTGTGTCCACCTGAATCTGTTATATTTTTCATCAAATTGACAAACTCATTGCATTGGTCTGAAGACCGGGACATGAATCTCCCCAGGGCAGGAACTCTTCCGGTTAAACTTTACAGCATTTTGATGTTGCCCAATATGTCAAGCATTTCCTGAATGCCCTTGACCTTGTCTAGGTTCATCTCGATGCCCTGGCTAGAAACTAGAGAACCCAAGAATTTCCCTGACCTAACCCCGAAGGCACATTTCTCTTGGTTCAACTTCATACCGTATTGGCGAAGAATGTCGAAGGTTTCTTGCAGGGAGGACAGATGAGTCTCTGCTTCTCAGGACTTGACCAACATGTCATCTTTATTAACTTCCATGGATTTGCCGATCTGTCGTTCAAAAATCTTGTTCACTAATCTTTGGTACGTCACACCTGTATTTTTTGTTTACCAAAAGGCATTACATAATAACAGAAATTACAATGATTGGTCATGAACGACATCTTCTCTTGGTCTTCTGGGTGCAAACTGATTTGATTATAACCAGAATATGCATCTATGAAGCTAAGTAACTCGTGGCCTATCGTGGCGTTAAAAAGTGCCATGCACTTCAGTTTTCTACTATTGAATCTGCGGGGTCCTTGTCCACTGGGACAACGAACCGTTTTAGAATGGACTGATCCTGAAGTCTCTCTTCAGATGTCGCCCCCCTGCATGCTGTTCCCTTTTTCTTCCGAACTTGCCATCTTAGCCAGGTATTTGTGTTGCAATTTGTCGAGTTCATCTCTTTGAGCTTTTGTTATTGCTGCAGCCTCCATTTCTCGAGCCACGCCTTGATCCCCCCCCCCCCCCCCCCCCTTGGACTCCTCGACCCCACAAGGAGTAGGGAATCTTACCTTCTGATGGAAGGTGGAGGGGACCGCGCGCATTGAATGTATCCATGGCCTTCTTCGTATCACATTATAAGATATGTCACCGTATATGACATCAAAAGACGTGTCCTGCTCTACGATATCAGTATGAGCCGGCAGCTCGATTTTCGGTCGGGTTAATTCGCTTGACTTGTTGAAACTTGCCATCACCTTAGTTGCCGGGATGATCGATCCATCTGCTTCCATTCCTTCAGAACCCGTAGTTGAACTATGTTCGCCGAACTTCCTGGATCAATAAGCACATGTTTAATTAAAAAACTAGAAATTTGAATAGATATTACCAGGGTGCCATTTTAGAAGGAGGCGAGTCCCGAGCAATCACTGTTGGAGAAGGAGATGCTTCTACTTTCTACGAGCTCCTAGGCTTGACTCATCGTTGCGATGGAGATTTTGGTTTTTCGGAGCGATGTGTATGTGACTTTGTTCACCATCTCACCTCTAAAAATCATATTGATAGTATGAGTAGGTTGCGGTATCTTTTCTGATTTTTGTCCGCAATTTCGATCAGGTTGAGTTTCGCCTGGTCACTGATGTATTCTCTTACCTGGCCTGCTCGCAACAACTGAGCTACCTCGACCTTCATATTCGAGTAGTTTTTTATGGCATGCCCAGGTGTAACATGAAAGTGGCATGATAACCAGGTATTCCTCTTATCCGGGTTTGCCCGGATCTCATCAGGGAACCTGGCTTCCTTCGTCGTTCTCATCACTGCGACAAGCTCCACAGTGCCTATATTAAAATTGTGGTTTGTCAAATTTAGGTGTCCGATTCCCTCTTGATATTGATCTGTCGGAAAGGGAGGGGGGGGGGGCCTCCTGATGAGGCTTCGACTGCTTCTATCACTCCCCCGGTTTATGCTTTGGCTGGGGAATCTGTGAGTTTTGTATGGCTCTAACCGTCCGTATGGCTCGCAGTACTCGTAATAAATCTTGGATCCGGCCTTTTGGCGAGGCGATTACCCACTTCCATTGGCGCTGCAGCACATTGATCCTCCTCGATACGCATCTTGGTTGTGTACCTAAGAAATATTTCGCTCCATGTTTTGCCTGGGAACTCCCTTAAGCTCTCTTTTAACTTCCTAGACGCGTTTGAATTGTTCGGATTTAGGCGATCCGCGAAAGCGGCTGTGTCCAATCCTCCTGGATAGCCAGTAACAACATTCTCTCCCTTTGGAATCTGTCCACTAATCCCCTTAGCAGTTTGTCTCCCCTCTATTTTATGGCGAACACGTCTTGCTTATGCGTTTTCACCCTCCGAGCACTCGCATAAGCTTTGAAAAAAGCTTCTACAAGAGAAGAAAAAAAATCAATAGAATTTTTGAGTAAGTGAGTGTTCTAGGAAAGTGCTCCCTTAATGAGCGTGTGTTGAAATTTTTTCAGCATGTCTGATTCGATCTCGTGTTGTTTCAGGTCATGCCCAGTGACGGCCCCTTCAAAAGTTGATATATATTCTTTCGGATCCATGGTCCCATCATATTTAGGTATGTCATGCATTTTGAATCTTCTCGAAATAGGGGCCGAGGCCGCACTCTCCGGGTATAGTGATATTCTGTATTTTCGGGCTCCTGCGCCCTTCACTATAGACGGTGCTCCCGGTATCTAGTTCATCCACTCATGTACTTCCTTTTCTACCCTGATGAGTTCCTCGTTAAACCCGTCCAGTCATTTTTTTGCTCCATCCGTCTCCCTTTCTTTAACCTGCGGAACCGCTGAGGCTTTTTCCACATTCTGGTTAGACACTGGAGTCCTAGCCCTAGAATGATTAGTTGCGGCCCTTTCCATACGCTGCATCATCTCGTTCTGTGCCTTGACCACGGGCATGACCACGTCGTTTGTTAGGGATATTCCTTTTTTAGGGTCTCCCTTCCGGACAGGTTTTTGACTTCTTGCCCTAGGTCTGGGTTGACCTCTTCCTTCGTACGCGCGCCTTCTGGGCTCCTCTGCTTTCTTAGCGCTTGAAATGCCTCTCCTTCGCTCTTCGCTACGTTGTCTTCGTGGGGCATTAACTCTGTTGTTTCTTCGCTCCCAAACAAACTCATCATTATGTTTTGAAACTGGTATATCTACCGGGTTCGCCGCATCTCATGCGTTTTCCAGTCCATGAGACTCTCCAGAGCTAGTGCTTACCCTTGACATATTTGGCTCAGTACCTCGATTGTACTTGCTTTTCTGTGGGAGAATTCTTGCTACAGATCAGGACGACACCACAACTATCTTTCCTCACAGACGCCGCCAAACTGTTTTCCGGTGAAAACAAATTTTATCAGAAAATCAGTTAGAGATTTGTTTTTATAGGATTTGAAGACAAGTAAGTTGTATCCAATTCCGAGAACTCTTTTATGAACCCCGTTCGGGTTAATGGTGTGTACGGGTAAGGCACAATAAGAAAAAAAAATGTATGAGAGTGATTGAAGAAGCTAAAATGAGTAATGAATAAACTTGTGTGTATTGTTTTTTTTTTTTTTCCAGAGAAAAGAGGGGTAGGGTTACAAGAGCATGAACAAGATGATCCCTTTCCTTCTACCTTAAGCTACACTTATATAAGTCAAAGTTGGACTTTTCAAACCCTAAAGCACGGGTGATGCATCCCCAACGTTCGTATGTACAGTGGCACTCGGATCGAGGTTGGCGGATATGACCCCAGTAGGTAAGAGTAGAGGACAGCTATATAGCACCTCTTGACCTCCCGAGCGCCCGGTCACACTATTTACTCCTGGATACGTCTTTCACCCAATACAAAATTATATGTCAATTTTTATGTTGAATAACATTATCTGTTCTGTTTTGTTTTCCCTTTCAGTCATTTGTAACGTACGAATGAGTATTAGGACTCTTAGAACTTACCGCAATCCAAATATGTGATGCAAATCTAAGACACTTAAGAAAAGTGATAAGCTTATATTTGAATACACCTAGTACTTATAATATTACTTCATTCACTGGGCCATCCATTTAAACATAATAATATAAAGAAAATTAACTTTGCTGTATATGCTCTCTCAAAGAATCAAGATTTCTCCATAAACTATAAAGCACCAGTCATATTCAATTTATTCCTTCTTTTTTTACGAAAACATTCTCAAACAGCCACCTAATATCAGTGATGGTAAAGGTAACTCCATCTTCAAAAAGTGAATCTTAATAGCTCAGTTGGTTGGATACCTGAACTCCATTTTCGAAAGGGTTTGATTCCCTACTTTGTCACCTCACCCATTTTCCCTGCTCCCCAATTTATTTATTTTTTAAAAAAGAAAAGAAAGTCCATCTTCAAAACCTTAGCTATTTTCTTTCAATTTTGATATACGTTAGCATTGCATCCATTGATACGTTTTGGAAGAGTTGCTGAATTTAGGAGTATGGAAGTTTTGACTGCCTACTTTGGAGTTTGTAAGTTATCATTTTCTATATTCATCTACCCATTTTTTAGTCTCTTGTAAGTTCACTCACGTTCAGTCCTAATTATTTTTCTAAGATAAAACACATGAAAAGAATCTTTTGCATATTAATAACAAAGATGCACAGTTTCTCGTCTTTTTTTGGCATGATATTTACATACGTGACCACTACATTTTAAAAGTTAAATTATTATATAAAATATTGTATGTATTTATCTTTTGAACTAAAGCAAATATAAATACATGTGTGTTAAGACGTTAGATGGGAGTGGCTTCACGGTGGAGGATAAGATGCGGGAAGCGAGTTAAGATGGTTCGGGCATATCTAGGAGGAGATGCTCCAATGCGGAGGTGTGAGAAATTGGCTATGGAAGGTTTCCGGAGAGGCAGAGGTACGCCGAAGAAATACTGGGGAGAGGTGATTAAATAGACATGGCGCAGGTTAAGCTTACCGAGGACATGACCTTAGATAAGAGGTTATGGAGGACGCGGATTAGGGTAGAAGGTTAGTAAGTAGTCGAATGCTATCCTTTCATACTAGTAGCCGTAGTATTATTCTTGTAGTTCCTTGTCCTTTGGTTTCCTTTACTTGTATAATTTGTTGTTCCTTGTACTTCGATTATTGTATTCTTTTGTGGTAGTTACGACCCTTCCCTTTTTCCTGTTAGCTTTATCATACTTTTCATAGTATTTTACCATTGATTCGTTTATATATACTGCTTTAAATTGCTTGTTCTTGTGTTGAGGGTCAACCGGAAACAGTCTCTCTACCTCCCAAGGTAGTGGTAAGGTTTGCGTACACTCTACCCTCCCCGGTCACCACTTTGTGAGATTTCACTGGGTATGTTGTTATTGTTAAGACATTAGATAAGAACGTGTGAAAATGGTCCATATTTTTAGGACCAGTTAAAACTCCTTTCCCACTTCGAACACTGCCATAACTACACCTAGCCCATAAAATTGTTCTTGATGGAAGAACGACTATATGCTCATAACCACGAATATATGGTATCCCTTCTCTCTCTCTCTCTCTCTCTCTCTCTCTCTCTATATATATATATATATATATATATATATATAGGTTAATCCATCGAGGTTATTAAGAGATTAATCATATACTAAGAGTAATGAATCCATAATAACATGAATTTACATAAACATAAATTTTCATAAAGAAAACTAATAATATACATAAAACGGGAGAGTATTACAGAAACATAGTTTGAAATATAAAGATTTACATGACTTAAAGACGGAGAGATATTTTCCTTTAGGGGAAACCCAAAAAACGACTTCTTAAACTTTGAAACTTATTCTTTAAACTGCTACTATTTTACAAGAAATGTTTATAATATATATATATATATATATATATATATATATATATATATATATAACAAGTAAATTTGGGACTTATTGATGTCAAACCCTAACTTACCTCTATCCAAGCAAAGCTTTAAACTTCCAAATAAGTTTACCGTGTTCAGAATCCATCAACCGACTCTAATCTATTCAAGCTATTACTCTACGAGGTAGACGAATGCATTGATATCAATTCTACTTTTTTAGGCTAGGTCAAAGTCACAATCAACCCCGAGCCCCGTGGTCAAACTCTAAAATAAATTACATATATGTGATACCTATAACCAAGTGAATCCAAATATATGGTTATATTTTCATTTGATGTCCATTCGGATAGTCAAAAGTCAATTTAGGTGATTCTAAATCTACTGAAAATCCCCAATTTCCATCTTTAATATCATGTTTAAATGATAAATCCAACATTAGGTTCATGAAATAATAATAGATTAAGTTAGAATCACTTACCCCCAAGCTTATAGATGAAAAACCCTAGCTTCAAACCTCTCAAAACCGAGTTCCAAGAATAGGGAAATGAAATAAAGACCGTACAAATCCGACTTAAATAGTATCGTGAAGTTGCTGTAAAAGAAATTGTTATACAGTATCCAGTAAAATGGTCATAACTCTTTGTAGAAATATCGAAATGAAGAATGGTTCGAACCACTGGAAACTAGACCAAAGTCCTACCACTTCTGTGTAAATATCATCTCCAAATTCTTCTAGATTAGGAGCAGTTCTCTTGTGAAATCGGGCCAAATCATGTTTCAGCACTTTGAATCTTCTCCATACTTGCTTTAAACGGACGGAAACTCACCGAGTCGGGTTCCCTCCAAACCATTCAACAAGTCCGAGTACCTTATATGGACTTTCTCAAAGGCTCAAAACATATATTGAAACCTCACATCTCAAAAACAAACTTTTGAAATCCTCAAGTTTCTAACTTTTATACAATAGTGTAGAACGCAGTCGAGTCCCTCGAGTTCTAATCTGGACATAAGTACAAGTTCAAAACCATCCTACGATCCTATTTCAACCTTCGAGTCTTGATTCTAAGCTCGTTTAGCCATATTGTTGATGTTGATCAACTTTATTCACTTCAGGATTCTAGTAAAGTATTTCAAAATGCTCCTAAAACCCTCATGACCCATACCCCGAAGTCATAAATCACCAAATGAACATATGGTAATTCTTAGATAGGGGAAAAATTTTCTGAAACTCAAAACGACAGGTTGGGACAAGGCCCCAACATACCTTAACTTGCTAAACATGACATGAAAATAAATAAGGATAACACCCCGAATAAGATGGGGCTCACCAAAAAGCTAAGACGAGCAAATCCTACTGAGCAGATGCGTCCTATAAATCCGTACCTGCATCGTGAAATGCAGGCCCTTGGGCAATATAAAAGGGACGTCAGCACATTGAATGTACTGGTATATAAAAAAACTGATGAAATAAGCTTGGTAAATGAAATAACATGATAAGAGCTGAAACTTAAACTTGGTCATGAGCATGAACATGAATACATATGTAAACAACATGAGTAAAAATATATGTGGGAGAGGATTAGTACAACCGATATGTAACCACCATGTTAATACGTGGTGTTTGATCTCTGCCCGATCAGAAGAGTATTACCGCAATTTTGGGCACCCCATCGGCCACGCGATAGGTCCCCCCATGTCCCTTTTTCACGAGTATGTTGACCGATGATTGCTCCAACCCATTCGGTCATGTTCCGGGCGGCCGAAGGTATCCATGCCACGGTTGATAAAAATAAAAAAGGGGAAAAATCACGTGGGTGCAAGGGAGCAAGTTTCAACAAAGCACGGAGGAAGAATAATTATCGAAGGGAGAACTGAGAAACTTACGCCCATCGTTCCATCTCTCCGGAAAGGGAATGTACCTGGCCGAAATAATGTCTGCGGTCCTTACGCAGACATAGCATTCTAACCACCCTCGATCTCTGTCTTCGTCCATTTTGGAAAAGATCGGGTGCCAACCTCGCTTGGCGAGCTTTATCACCCCCCCCCCCCCCCCCCCCCGGAAGAGCCTCCGGGAATATAGACGGATGAAATGCGCCATCGTGAATTCCCTCTTGACATTGTTGGCTAATAACCGGAGGCAGGCCACGGTCCTCCAGATAATTGGACCAATTTGGGCAAAGGTCACATTGTACGTCCGGCACATCTCCAAAATAACCGGGTCAATTGCGGGGTCGAGTTTGAGCGTAAATGGATAGGTGTAAACATACAAGAAACCTTCTCTATGATCGGTGATAGACTCGTCGGGCCCGAGGGCGAACACCTACACCGGACGGTTAACCCAACCGCAGTCGGCCCGGACCTGGTCAAGTTTATCCTCTGCAATAGACGAAAGATATCACCTTAAGTCGAAACCCTTACCCGCGACCGGGGATGGCTTCTCAACATTAAATTATTTGTTGTAGTTGGGTTTAGACGACACTATGTCCAAGGCAGTCAGTTCGACGAAGGTGTTTTCCTTCGGTTGTGAGGTTGGCTCGGCTCCCTGAGAAGAAACCGAGGAAACGTCCTTGGAGGTAGTTTCAGTGTTGGCAGACATTTGGAAGATGTGAAAAGGAAGATTTGTGAATTTGAAGTAGGAAACGAAACAGTTGAAGGAAATATAAGAAAGATTGAAGAAGTAGTTGAAGAATGCAAAATGACGAGTGAAAAGGTAACAAAGGAGCACTTTCGATCAAAGAATGGCAAATGAAGAAGTTGGCAAAGTTGGCTTCTTACGATCAAACAAGAAAGAAATTAAGAGATGAAAACGATCAGGAGCAAGAATGAACAAATGAAGAAGTGAAAGTAAAAAAGTGAAAAGGTTAAGAGCCTTATATAAGTGTGGGAACTGTAACGGTTACAGAAGGCAGCCAATCGGGGGAGGGCCACGTGTCCCACAATTAATGAGACGTGATATGAGGTGACGTGCGTTACGGCGGTTCCCGAGGTCGGCCATTCGGGACGAGACACGTGGCCGATGTCAAAGGAACGTGGCATAACTGTTCCCGCCAAAATTAAAAGATAAGAACGAGCTTATGAAACCACCGATTTTGTGACTTATCCACTTCCCGTTACTCCGGTAAAACTATGGTCCGGAAAGTGTGGGGACTACCTATATATGGTAAAAATCGGATATATGCAAGACCGGAGAGACCGGGGGCCGAGAGTAGGACCAAATGAGCACGAGTATATTCGGTCTTTTCTTCAGAAAGGGGGAATTGCACCGAATACGGCTGACCCGAGATGAGAGAAGTGTATTTCTTAGTTCGGTTTCTCCAAGTCAAGTTTTCATGCCGTTAGTCCGGTTTCTTCATGTCCGAACTGAACGTGGCCGTTAGTCCGGTGAAACAGTTGCGGTGCTGCCACGCATCAAGACCGTTCTGTCATTTTGTACAAACAACCGTATGGGTGTCAGGTCGTACGGTCCTATCTTATCCTTTTAGGGTTTCTTTATTCTAAAAGGCTTTTGCATTGTATTCAAGGCTCATGAGGCAAACCTATAAATAGAGGACATTTCCCTACCTTTGGGGGGTTGGCTTTTTTCAGATCTAGTAGAACATTGTAATAGAAGCTTATATTAAAACTCCTTCTCTGATTTTGGTCTGGATCTCTAGTGTTCTTGGCTTTGTTTATCCACTCAATACAATACATTACCCCATATATATATATATACTTTAGCTTAATCACCAATATCGACATACTTATTCAAGGCATTAACATATATATCCATACTTACATATTATAGCACACGAACTCGTACATATTTCATATCGACCAAAAGTAGATTAAAATTCATCTACATATCCTATACCTCATTTACAAATTCAATTGTTACCTAAATTCGGGGTAAACATTATGGTCATTTAGGTTTAGTTCTGACTATTGATTGGTCCAACTAAGTTGATCAATGTCCAATTTGTATTAGTACTTGAGTGTACAGACCTTTTAGCCCTTTGACGCGTATGTGGTATGTTTTAAGTGTGTCCATGTTCTCATTATGATTGTGGCTGACAACTTTTAATATTTACCTTTCCCAGTACTCCTATTCAGTTAGATTTGTTTCAAAACAGTATAAAGTTATATGTTATAAATTACTACTATTTTGATTTTCGACAAAGTTAAACTTCATGTTTGATCATTAGTTCCGTGTGCAAATATACTAATGTGAAGAGGGAATGATCAAAATAGTCCTTATTGTATGGACTTAGGATTGCTTTGGTCCCTATTGTATACGACTTATGGAAATGATCCTTTAAGTATGTTAAAAGCTTATCACTTTAGTCTTGGGCCCTACAAACCTAACGATACCCAAAAAAATATGGCAAACTAAACTGAAGGCTCCACATGTTCCAGCTTCTTCCATCAACCAAAGGTCAAAAGTTCTCTTTCCAACCAAAACCCTTAACCCTAACCTGAAAGAACAATGGAGAAAGTTCCAATTAAGGGGTAAGACTTGAAGAGAACTACAAATTTATGTCAATACTTTCAATGGAGTATGGAAGGAAGCCTGAAATATTTTCGATTGGATTAAGTATCTTGTTATGGAGGATGACGCGATGAACTTATAAGTTCGATGCAACCATGAAGTTCTGCTCGAAATATGGGAGAATATATTGGGCGTGTAAGTATTGTGTTATGAGTAACTTTTGTTGGTTCGTCACTATTTTTGCGATTCACATGAAATTTTTTAGTAATATTTGCATCGACGATAGATTTTTTTGCATCAAAATAGGTTATTGCTCGTCTCCATTGAGATTTTTTACTTCATAAAAGTGGCTACGAAGTATTATCCATATTTAGATGATAAGAATTTCTTAAGACTTTTTGTGAGTTGCTACCAGGTATGAGTTCTAATGGAGTATTAGTTTGAGCATAAGTTGCGGAAAAAAAATTCACTTTCTGATTGCTTGAAATAATTCACTGTAAGACTTTGACATGTTTTTTAATGGTTTGTCATTTTTAGTGTTTGGATTTAGTTTGATATATTCTGCCTATTTATTTGAGATTCTAGAGATCACAACTGAAAAGAAAATACACATTTCATGTTTTGCATCTTAGCATAAAATAGACAAATTCGTTATGTTGACTTCACTACTTCAGTCCGATTACAATAAAACTGACAGCTCCATATAATAAGTTCTTTAAATTATGTTCTCATTCTACATGTTTATGTTCATAGTAGAGATGTTGCTTCTATTATTTGCTTGAGATATGCTGGTTCAAGAAAGTTGGATTATTATATGTACCAATAATATCCATTAACTATTTCTTTTGTATGTGATGTTCTGAATTTTCTGTTTGAAATTGTGGATTTTGTATTACTAGTTACTTTTTAGTTAGCATCTTGGCATAAAATAGTGTGCTGCCCTTACCTGTGTACTTTCAAAAGTAAGAAGGAATTTCCTTTACTTTATCACTACCTTAAGTAAGATTTTATGTGCTATATTGTAATTACTCTATCTGTAATATTGATGGAATGGATAATTCATACTTATGTGTGAAAGATTCACATTCCTCCATGCATCACCTATCAACTAAGATGAACCTTATGTTAGGGGCAGCATGTTTAGGTATCTTAGATATATTTATGTTGATGAGGAACTAGTGAATATGTAATAAGATAAACAATATTAGCTAATAGAGGATGACAAAGGAACTTGTAAAGTCTTAAGTTTAAATAGTTAGGAAAATATATATTGTAGCAAAAGAGTAGCTTATATATTTCTGTCATGTCCTTCATGCTTCATCAATTTTAAGTTTGTGTCAACTATTTACTTTTGCTCTGAAAAGCAGAATCTGGTGTCTGAATTAGTAGGTTGCTCATTTTTGTGGTTGATAGATTAAAAGGAGCTGATCAAATATAAAGGTTATCAGGTAAATGGAAACAGTTCTCATCTTCCAATATATAGTTGGCTTTTCTATGGAGTTCTCCGGCCAAATGGCCTAAACCATATTATGCATAATTCACTCCTACCAACTTGGCATAAAATTTTGTAGGTTCCTCCAGCAGAATTAGAGGCTTTATTGCTCACTCCTGTGTATTTTTTTCTATATTGTAGGAAGTGAGATCTTGTAAATTTTTTCAACGGAAAGATAATGAAGTTGATGCAAGAACCAAATTTGTCATTCTAAATTTGTTGAGTAGAATCGCCTGAAGGAAAGGTGGAAGCCTATGAAGCTGCCGCGAATCAAGCAAGCCAAAGAATGGATGGACAATGAGAAAGAACCGACATACTACCTGGCTTAAGTTACAAAATTGAAAGCCGAAGTAGAGAAATTAAAAGTCAAACGTGAAAATGAGGAACAAGTTGAATGACTTCAAGACTTGGTAGAATATTCTATGGTTTCCTCTTATTTGTACTTGCATTGTTGTAGTATTAGTTTATAACATTCAAGGTGATCACTTGAAGGACAATGTATTAAAATTTCTGAAAAGTCATTTATTGTCTTAATTAGTAGTATGATTGTAATAAGTTTGGCATGTGATGTAAACCTTTTTTGGGAATGTATTAATAGTATCAATTCAAAATCTCATTTGGTTGAACTTTTTATGATGAAATATGCTGCTGTATTTGACTCTTTAAAGTTTACTAAGTAGTTTTCTATGATGAAATATGCTACTGCATAAACCATATGATACCAGCAAAGTTTAAAATAGCTGCCATAGCTGGTCAGTAATATGACAATCTCCATTTGTTACCGGGCTTCCTGCATTTATGCCAAAAAGTTATTGAATCATTCTGGTGACGAAATAATTCGACTATCTTTTTCAAGTCAGTAAGATTGAGATTCTTCTCTTCAACATAATCAAAGTAGTCAATGATACCACCAACATACTGTTTGGTTGGCTGATGTTTCATCAATCCTTTATGCTAAACTTTGATACTGAAAAAAAAAAAAACGCCTCGGACACAGGTTCTGCAGATAAAAGAATCCATATTTTAAGAGGTCAGAGCCACATTCTAGATGTTACAAAACATGTATATTTTAAACAACACCAACTTCAAATATTTTTGAATCCACAAACCAAATAAAACCAACAGTAAAAAAATTGAAAAGGTAGAATTTGATATTAGCAAAAAGAAAAAACAAATTTGATAAAATGATTGGAAAAAACAGTAGTAACAACTAAGCCTGTCAATTGGCCGGTTCAGCCTGGGACCGGCCTGTCACGACCCAACTAGGGGCCGCGACTAGTACCCGATACTTGTACCGAGCACCCCTTATCTATCATTTTACCTCTATTACTGAGTGGGCCGTATGAACTATACCATATCTTTTTTTTGCTACTTAACATTAACATTAGTAGCATAATTATAAACATAGGCTAATAAACTTTGCTAGCACATTATACAGCGACGAGGACAATCAAAAGTACAAAACATCTAACTGTACATATCTGTCTACGAGCCTCTAAACAAAGTACACATATACATATGAAGGGCCGGATTCTGCCATGCCCGATTATATACACAAAAGTAGTACCAAGAGACTGAGGCTCCGGAACAACTGGAGCGCTGCTACAATACTGCTGATGAAGTTCCTAGGAGTCAAATCTATCTACCTGCTGACCTGCGCGGCATGAAACGCAGCGTCCACAAGAAGGGACGTCAGTACGAATAGCGTACCGAGTATGTAAGGCATGGAAGACAATACAAATAGAAACATAAGATATGATTAACAATATCACGGGATCATAGGACATATAGTGGGACAAGAAAGTAACCTGTACATAGGAATGCCCTTTCAGGCCGGATACCATGCATGCTTGTCTTTCCCTTTTAAAAACATTTCTTTTTCATAGACATAGAAAATAGAGTTTATATCATGTCATGTCTTATCATATCATATCATATCGTATCATATCATATCATATCATGTCATATCATATCGTGTCATAGCATAGCACCGAACAATGTCGGCTCGCCCACATAGCACCAAAATACGTCGGCTCGCCCATATATCCCGCGTCCGGGCATCCCGCGTCCGGGATGATAACGCCAGCTAACCAGGTGGCAATGAAACATGTTTCCCTTCCCATCCCCCATGTATCCCTTCCCCTACCTCAAGTACATATACATATCTTATATACATATGTCATATAAGCATGTAGGAGAGCCCAAAGAAAATCATGTATCCATCGGAGTGACATAAGGTTGGTGACCTCCGATTACATTATGGAATAACCGTGATCGCTTTGCCTCACCTTGAAGGAACGACTATTTTAAGGCGAGACTATCCACGGAGAATAGCATTGAATGAAACGTAGAATGGAGTCATAGATGTCATAGAAGTCGATTCCCCTACTTTGGAATCTTTAGAAGATAGTGTCATAACCAAGGAATGGAATTAAAGATCAAGAACTAGTTTGATACTTTCATACTCATATTGAATCCTTAGCTTAAGACTCTTAGTCATGGAATCATTCTTGTCATACTTATCATAGGCATATTCTCTTCCTTACATCATCGTTATCATTATCATCATAGAAGTATTCTCATTAGGATAGTTACAGTACTTGTCATTTGATAAACGGAACAAGGATCAAAAGTTTCCTTTGGATTCTACTCCAAAATAGGTCAAACGGAACAATAAGGAAAATCCGGGAACAATGGGCCCACCTCGGCCCGAGTGAGGTAGCGTACACAATTTGCATATGGTACATTTCATGGCATCACTTGTGAGGGTTTTAAGGTATTCGAGTTCCATTTGCGCAAGATCTAGATGTTTAGGCAATTCTTCCAACTATTCATGAATATCTAATTCAATTCTACTAAATGAAAAAGGGGTAACTTTAGGTGCGGATTCCGGAGAGTAGTGTTGTTCCCGAGGCTCGTATCCAACCTAGTATGTCTAAGACATGCCAAAGAAGAAAGAGTAAAGCCTTACATACCTCTTTCCGCTCCTTATGCTACTCCAAATTCAAGTTGCAAATCCGCCAAAATCTACAATTTGGTCACATTTACCAAACATTGATTAGAGCATTTAGAAGTTGAACCTTAAGATAACACTTGTCTACCGAAATTTCGGCAGCACTTCCCCTGTAAATACACCATCCCCAAAATTCAACTTAGCCAATTTTTAATCAACAACAATCCGGGAATTCAACCCGGCCAAACTATCAACATATTGTCAACAACCATATTAACAATTTCCACATTCAATCCAAGATACATTATAACAACTCAATCAATATACTACTTCCTTCAAAACCTTCCAACTCCAATAAAAACAATAACAACCTTATAATTTATATTCCAACAACACCATACTAATATCATTGTCTCCCATACATGTAAGAACATTATATTCAATTAACATACTCTCTAAAACAAGTCTCCAACTACAACAACTTCACTAAGCTCATCCAATTTTCATTATCAACATAGCATCCACAACAACAACAACCAAATATTAGATAAAATAGTTAAATCATCATTCCTACACACACCCATAGGTACACGGCCACAACATGGTTTTTCTCTTCCATGAGTTTCATCCACTTTTACATGCTACAACACACAAAATCATCCATAACATATAAGAAATAAATTCTTACCTTCTTTCTTGATTTTTTTCACTTAGCTAAGACTTGCACTTGCTAGAATATGGATTTCTCTTGCTCCAAAAACCACTCCACCTTGCTAGGGGCCCTTCTATTAGTAGAACACAATTTTTGGAGAAATTTTTCCAAGGTTTCTTGTGGAAGTTGAAGTTGGCCGAATGGCCTTCAACTTTTCTCCTTCTTTTTCTTGTTCTTTTCTTTCTTGAAATTTCTAGAGTGTTCAATGAAAAAGATGACTTAGTCATCTTTTATTTTTGTGAATTAAACCCCCACATGGGCTTAGCCCAGGCCATGGCCGGTTGGGCCCTCTTTTTCTTTTTAAAATTTCAAGCCCAATTCTATTTTTCATGACAAGTTGTAATTCATAAAACTATTTTCCAAAATTTTGATTTTACCCCTAGACTCTTTTAATAATTCCACTTCTAAATTCTTCATAAGCAACTCATATGCCAAACAAAACAAAAATAAGGCCTTGCTTGTTGTCTTCCCGCGATTGTCTTGAATTATCCGATTGCACAAAAATGCGGGATATAACACGGCCCACCAATCTCGGCCCATAACCGGCCCCCTAACTCGGTAAGAGGGTAGTTGGCTGGGCTAGTGGAAAAAATTAGGGGGCTGCGCCGGACATGCCATTTAGCCCAGTAGCCCGGCCCATCAACAGCCAAGGTTCTAGCCCACCGGGTGCCCTGCCCGACCTGACCCACTTCG
The DNA here is from genome assembly GCF_019175385.1 of Lycium barbarum. NCBI lineage: Eukaryota > Viridiplantae > Streptophyta > Magnoliopsida > Solanales > Solanaceae > Lycium > Lycium barbarum. Next base: position 48,081 of record NW_026843471.1, read on the forward strand.
AATTAATTTTAAAAAAAAAATTATTTAAGTGGTATGTTTGTGTATATCTTGAATATGTTGTTGGAATGAAGACTCCCAACGACTATTTAAGTGCTAAAAATTATAAAAAGTTGAGAATGTGATTCAAGACTACATAAGTAATTTAAAATAAAACTTCAAACTTAAATTGATAACATTGCAAATTCAAAACACACAAACTTGAACGGTTAACTTATTACAAATGAAAAGTTCAAAACGCTAGCATCGATGGAGAAATTTAAAGAAGAGATAAACTTCAAAGTTAAATTTTGTGCCTTTTGTCCAAGTGCCTACGTAACAGACCGGTACCGCCAAAAATTGGTTTGGACTTATGGAGATATATTTGACCACAATGTTGACATTTAACATGTTCCTCATCTACTCGCTCAAAATGCAACCACACCGGACTTGAAATTGATCTTCGTACTGGAGGAGGAGGTGGAGGATTATCATTATCCATTAAATTTAAATTTTGAAATTTGAACTTGGAAGTTGGAAGAGAGAGAGAGAGAGAGAGAGATTTAGATGAGTAGGAAATTTAGGGAAAGAGGAGAGTAGCGAATTGTGAGATAATTTGGAGAAGAATGAATGGTATTTATAGATTGAAAATAGGGCCAAAGTATAATTTAAGGAACTTGATGGTTAAAATAAAGTTGACAACAACTATATTTAAAGTATCAAACTTAATAAATTTTAGTATTAAAATTCTTTTTAACAATAATTAAAATCCGGCCCGGCCCACTTTGCCCACTATGTACCCCTACCTGGGTAGGGGGCTAGGCCGGACACCCCTTTCCCTCCTCCAATCCGGCCCCCAACCCGGCCCACTAACTATGGCCTGGCCCGACCCCATGTGACCCGCATTTATATGGCCCGGCCCACTTGATAGGCTTAGTAACAACCCAAATTTTGACTACCAAATAGGTTGGTCTTTGGATTGCCTCGACTAAAAGAAAAATAAATTCTTGCCGTAATATGGGCTTGATCCTATGCCGTCTCTTTTGATTAAAATTGTTCAACAATAGTGAAACTTCTCTCGAGTCTACTAATTTTACAAGACCACAAAAGAGATGGAGAAGGGTTTGCTGGGAAGGCGGGAGTTTTCACCTTTTGGAACTGATCAAGAAGGCAAAAGGCTTTTGTTTAGAATTTGGATATCTCACGTGGATTGCACATGAGGAGGGGTCCATTTAGGTTGACAGATTTATTGGGTGTTGTTAGGTTTGTGGGGCCCAAGACTAAAGTTATAAGCTTTTACCATACTTAAAGGACCATTTCCATAAGTTGTATATATCAGGGACCAAAGCAATCCTAAGTCCATACATTAAGGACTATTTTGATCATTTTCTCCTAATGTGAACATAGTGCTTTTATTTTCATTTTTTACAGCTTAGGTTCATTAGATTCAATTGTTCTGAAATTAAATTGTGGTTATCATTCTTTTTCTTACTCCATTTGTGCTAATTTATGAGGCATTTTTCATTTTTCAAAATTCAAATTATATAAATTTTGAAGAACAATTTATAATGTATTATTTATCATATTGACATAAGAAAATTGCAACTTATAGTACTTTTCGTATAATTTTTAATGTCTAAATTTTAACTTTATAATATTGAGTTGATCTATTCCAGTTTAGCTTTAAAAATTATTCAAATAAACTCACGAGAAGCGAAAAGTGTCACATAAATTGAGACGGAAAGAATAATAATTTCATACTGCTATAATTATAAATTATTTCATTTAGAATTACATTGTCTAATAGCCAACAATGAATTAGTATCTCTAACTCTATATTTTCGTGTCACAGCCATCTTCGAGTTCCAAGAAACTATTTTGGTAAATACTGATTTGATTCATCCTTCTAATCTAAACTAATAAAAATGAAGTTGGTAACCCTAATAAATAATTTTTTAAGAGTAGTGCTAAGTTAACAAGGGCCAAGTAAAATGGAATGAAGGGAGTATTTAATTATGGAGTTGATATGAACCAATTTCGACAATTTTTTATGCCAAAATGTATTGCTAAAATTTGTGTATAAGTTCCGACAATCGGCAACTCTGCAAAACATTTGTACAGGTTATGACATAATCAAGCCTTGCGGCAAGTCACCAATCCATCAGAACTTTTGATGATCCAGCAAGATCTTATGGACCAATTGATAATAAAGTTATGACACAATTTGTATGAAAGACTTGATGATCCACCCAAACTTGCATAAAGCGGGGCAAGTCTTTTTCCATTCAAACCTATGGGCATCCACCAAAACTTATGCGCCATTTGTTTCAAAATTAAGACATAATTAGTACTAAAGTCCTGAAAATGCGCTAGAATGTGAGACAGGAAAAATATTTGCTCATCCATCAGAACTTCTAACGATCAGCCAGGCTTTACTATCATATTGTGACGCCGGAACTATTTTTAAAATAGTGGCACTTGACACAAGCAATATATGAGGATTGAAAATGTTGGGCATGTGCAGAGCACGGGCAACGATTATCTAGCTAGTCAGTTTTAGAAAAGTAAAAAAAAAAACTTCATTTAAATTTCATATGCAATTTTAATAGCGATTAAACAACTCATTTTCGCATGATCAACTAGATTAATACAATATAGTTTAATCTTTTCTAAATTTTAGGAACACTGTATCATTCATTTGATACAACAAAAAAAATCGCTGCTGATACTTAATAGGAGCTGGTGATTTGTAATAGATAAAGAGTATGCATATATGAGAGTGTTGATTGCTTCATTAGTGTACGGTGTTAAAGAAATAGAACGATGGAATCCTCTATATTTTTGGTTAAAAGAAAGTCAATTTTTTGGTAGAATAAGTGTTTAGAGTCTTCCGTTACCATTCTACTATTATTTGCGTTATTTATAATTTAAACTTCTATATTAAAAAGGTAAAATTACTTAAAGAGCTTACCTCTTAAATGCCTTAAAAAAATCAGTTGACCTTGTAAAAAAAAAGAATTACACTGAGGGGCGGATATTAGGTAAACTCTTATGGAAAAGGATTTTGAATAAAACGATCTTTTATTTTATTTTTTATTTTCATACTGAAAACGTAACAAGAATGAGAGGTGTAGCTCATAATGAAGGATGTGATCTTGCTTAGAAAGGTAATGAGACTATTCGTGAGGCTAACAATCCTCTGTTTTAGATTATCTAATAAAGCATTTGACGAAAGTAAATTATTTTTCCAATCCTTCACAAAATTTCATAATCTCTTCCCGAACCAAACACGAAACTTTCGATTCATTTGGCAGGTCCATCACAAGGAAAACGAAAACCAACATTTTCTTTATGATGCTTTTGTTACATACCAATCCGTTGTTGCTTTTTTCATTACATAATCATAAGTTTCATAATACAACAAAAACAACAACATGCCAGTAGAATCCCACAATGTGGGTTCTGGAGAGGGTAGAGTGTACGCAAACCTTACCCCCACCTTGAAAGGTAGGAAGGTTGTTTCCGAAAGGCCCTCGGCTCAAGAGAGAAAACAAGACAAAAGTCAGATAGGGACAAAAATATCAAAAACAATATGAAAACGAGGAATAACAAAAGCGAGAAAGTCATGATAGAATAGTCTGGAAAGAAAGGAGCATTAGCTACCATAGATAAATAAGATAATCAAAGTTCAAGGCCCAACAAATATAAGCAGAAATCAAATGACAATAAACGAATGAGCAAAACTACAACTGCTAGGATGAAAGGATAAGAAACCTAGCCTTCTATCCTAATCTGAGTCCTCCACAACCTCCTATCTAAGGTCATATCCTCGGTAAGCTGAAACTGCGTCATGTCCTGTCTAATCACCTTTCCCCAATACTTCTTCGGTCTCCCTTTACCTCTCCTGAAACCGTCCATAGCCAACCTCTTACACTTCCGCACTGGAGCATCTGTGTCTCTCCTCTTCACATGCCCAAACCATCTCACCCTCGCTTCCCGCATTTTGTTCTCCACCGATGCCACTCCCACCTTATCCCGGATATCTTCATTCCTAATGCTATCCCTCCTAGTGTGCCCACACATCCATTGCAGCATTCGCATTTTCGTGACTTTTATCTTCTGAACATGAGAGTTCTCGACTGGCCAACACTCCACCCTGTACAATAAATTCGGTCTAACTGGCATTTTTCTTGTCACGCAGCACTCCGGAAGCGAGCCTCCATTTCATCCACCCTGCACCAATACGATGTGAAACATCATCGTCGATATCCCCATCTCCCTATATAATAGACCCAAGATACTTGAAACTTCCTTTCTTTTGGATAGCCTAGGTACCAAGCCTCACTTCCTCGTCAGGCTCATGCAGTACGCCACTGAACGTGCACTCCAAGTATTCTGTCTTGGTCCCAGTCAATTTAAATCCTTTAGACTCCAACGTCTGTCTCCAGCCCTCCAGCTAAGCGTTAACTCCGCAGTGAGTCTCGTCAATCAAGACTATATCATCTGCGAACAACATACACCAAGACACCTCACTTTTTATTTGTCACGTCAATTCATCCATTACCAAGGCGAATAGAAACGGGCTAAGAGCTGATCCTGATGCAACCCCATTAGAATAGAGAAGTGCTCTTAGTCTCCTCCTACCGTCCTTACCCTGGTTTTAGCTCCATCATACACGTCCTTTATCGCTCTAATGTACACCACAGGTACACCTTTAGCCTTCAAGCATCTCCATAGGACCTCTCTTGGCACTTTGTCGTAAGCCTTTTCTAGGTCAATGAATACCATGTGCAAGTCCCTCTTCCGCTCTCTATACTGCTCCACTAATCTCCTTACAATATGAACGGCTTCTATAGTCGAGCACCCCGGCATGAATCCAAACTGGTTCTCTGAAATAGACATACCTCTCCTCACCCTCATCTCTACCACCTTTTCCTACACTTTCATAGTGTGACTTATGAGCTTGATACCTCTATAGTTGTTGCAGCTTTGAATGTCGCCCTTGTTCTTGTACAAGGGAATCATTGTACTCTACCTCCCTTCTTCGGGCATCTTCGCTGTCTTGAAAATGACATTAAACAACCCAGACAGCCACTCCAAGCCTACCCCGCCTGCACTCTTCCAAAATTCCCCAGGAATCTCTTCCGGTCCCATCGCTCTTCCCCTGCGCATCCTACGAACAACTCCCTTAACCTCCTCAACCTTTATACTCCTATAATCTCCAAAGTTGCGACGCCTATCAGAGTACTCCAAATCTCCCAACGCAATGTCTCTGTCCCCTTTTTTGTTCAAGAGTTTATGAAAGTATGACTACCATCTCTGTCTAATGTGAGCTTCATGTACCAACACTTTGCCATCCTCGTCCATGATGCACTTCACTTGATCCAGCTCGCGTGCCTTCCTCTCTCTCACCTTAGCAAGCCTAAACAACTTTTTATCCCCACCTCTGTACTCTAGTTCTGCATAAAGGCGTTCAAAAGCTGCCGTTTTTGCCACTGAAACTGCCAATATCGCTTCCTTTCTCGCCATCTTATACTTTTCCCTGTCCGTCTGCTTCTCTTCATCATACTTGCTATCTACCAACTTTACATACGCCTGCTTCTTTGCTTCCACCACCAATCCCCTCGGTGCCCACCACGGCGGCCTCTTGAGACCCCCAATACCTCTCTAGCTACTTCCCTAATGCAACTGGCCGTCCTATCTCACATACTGCTCACATCCCCCCTACTATCCCTTGCTCCCATAGCCATCAACTTCTCCCCCATCTCTAGGGCACTTGACAAAGTCAAACTCCCCCACCCAATCCTTGGTCCGTCATCCACGACAAATACTCCTATTGTATTTAAAGTAACAATACAACACAATCTATAAGAAATTTTAGCCATAAATAGTCATTTCCAAATTCCGCCAAGTTATAAATGATGAAAGGATTTAAATTATGAACATACTAACAATGTAAGGAATTGTTGTGCTATCACTATAATTTAACATGTTATAATAAGTTATTATTTTCTTATAAAATGTCACTGGGCAGAACTTAAACTCATTAAAAATTTACGATACTTAACCCTGTTGGCAAACCCTCAATAACCACAAAACAAATATTTAAGAATTTCTCACCAGAGGCAAACGTAAGAATAAAGCAAAGGAGGATTGCAGAGATAGCTATTATGTTAACTTTAGGTTGAGCCATTTCTTTAGATCTTTTTGAGATGCTTTGTGAAATCAACTTTATTAGAGGGTCTACTTCTAGTGATACAAAAACAATTTTTTTTACAGACACTTGTGTTTAAATTACCATTAAGCACACAAAATAAAGAAAATGTCAGATAAACGTTTTGAACTGATCAAAGGTTTTTCCTTCTTGCACCACCACGAAAGTAACAAGAACTTATAACTACTAATAAAGAAAGTAACAAAATTGCCCAGGCACAACTTGTATTAATGTATTGTAACATGTTGAAAGACATTCTGGAAGCCTGATGATAGTCTTTTGTTTCGTTTTTTCCCCTTCTCTCTCTCTAATTGAAATATTAGACTTTACTCTAGGTTGTTGCTTTTTTTTTTTTTGTGGGAATGTAAGTTACTCCTTCTGTTCCATGTTATGTGTGGTACTATTTTCTTTAGAATATGTTCAAAAAATAATTTCTGATTGATTTCTACTTTTAAATTAAAATACTTTTTGTCCTTACATTTGAAAACGCTTTAACTTTAAACTTTCATTTTACCTTTAATAACATGTTTTTATAATTACATACATGTCATGTGTAAAAGTTTGTCTTTGATTCTTAAAAACTCCTGACTAATACACTCGTATAAAATGAAATGGACAGAGTGTGTTTGCCAAAGCAGACCATGCCAAGTTGAAATGAATTATTTAGGTTTTTTTACACTTGGGGTGTATTTGGTATGACGGACAAAAATATTTTTCATCGAAACTGATTTCTCCAAAAATAAGTGGTTTTTGTTTACTTATTTTCTTGTATTTGGTAAGTAAGCAGAAAACGTTATCGCAAGAGAAATTATCTATCATTTAGGCGAATACTATGGGGTGGGTTAGGATGGGGGTAGGAGTATTGGCGGTGAAGGGGTGGGCATGGGGGTGAGGGTGTTCACTACAAGATATTAAAGTTTGATCCCACTACTCCATGATAAACGCCGAGTGTGCGAACAAAGTACCACATTAGTAGCTGAAAAAAAATAAAGAGCTACTTATAACTTATTGGATGCTTTTAATGGTGTGAGACCTTTTGGGGAAAACCATGCGGGCTTGGCCCAAAGCGGACAATAGCACACCATGTTAATGGACAATTTGCACGATTGCCCTTCTTTGGGGTGGTCTTTAATTTGCCTCTCAAATTATTGGTCTTTAATATTTCCCTTCGCTTAAAATACCCCGAGGTTCTAGGTTCGAACCCCGGCTTAGTCGTAAAAATAAGTTAAAATCGCCAGGCAAGGTTTTGCAAAAAATCTGCCGCATGCCTTATAAGGAAAACTTTTAGTTATGCCTTAAGGAAAAGTTTGTCTTATGTTTATGCGGCAGACTTTCGTTAAGGCATAACCAAAAGTCTGCCGGAGACGACAGACTTTGTCTTATAAGGCAGACTTTTAGTTTTTCCTTATAAAGCAAAGGTTGCCATCTCCGGCAGACTTTTGGTTATGCCTTAACCAAAGTTTGCCGCATAAGGCAGACTTTTTTCAAAGCCTTGCCTTGCGGGTTTTTTTTTTTTTACTGAGCGAGGGTTTGAACCCAGAACCTTGGGGTATTTTCGGCCATCATTTTAAGCGAAGGACAAAAATTAAAGACCACCCCAAAAGAAGGGTAATTCGCGCAAAAAAGTTGCATGTTAAGAGTATCTTTGAGTCGCTTTAGCCTAAAAATAAATCTTGATTATATTCTAGATGGTAAATTGAGACAAAAAAATCACGTGGATTGCCCTACATATGGAAGGGTCTTTAATTTTTGCCCCTCATATCACCGGGTCCTTAACATTTGCCCCTACTTCTCATTTAATGAAAATTCATGGGCTAAAGTACCCTTTTCGCCCCAAAAACTTTGAGTTCGATCCCGAACAGAGTCGAAAATAATAATAATTTTGCAAGTATAGGTTTCATAGGAGAAGTTACATAGAAGCTATGCCTTGTCCAGCAAAAGTTCGTGGAAATGAAGTTTTGCCTTAATTTCGCAACTATGCGTATAGGCATAGGTTCTATGTAGTTTCATAGAAATCTTTGCCGTGTCCGACATAGTTTCTATGTAACTACATAGCGAATAGGCATAGTTTCATATGAACTTATGCCTTACAATTTTTTTTCTTTTTTGTTTTTACTAAGCAAGAGTTCGAACCCAAAGCCTTAGAGTATTTTCGGCTGCCTTTTTAAGCGAAGGGAAAAAAATTAAAGACCAGCAATTTGAGGGGTAAAAATTAAAGATCAGCGCCTTTGAAGGGCAATCATGCAAATTGACCAAATTGAGATATATATATGTTATCCTTTTTTAAACCTTATTTAACAATTTTCATCAAAAAAAAAAAAAAGATACATTTATGTTATACTTGCATTTTTCTAGGTGGGTATAAGGGTTGATTACGAGATGTGTTGTATAAAATAAAGTTAGCTTGTTGAGCATAAATTAAGATAGCTAAGTTGAGAGGGCTCAGTTGGGGAGACTAATTGTGTGTGCCCTAGCTTGAGTCATGACAATGTTTTCTTACATGTTTTATTGACAAAATACATAGAGTTTACTCCCGCGACCCCTCATTCATCAATGTTTGTATTGAATTAGGGTTAGATGTCATGTATGATGCAATATTTTGCTTCACAAGTTTGCACGTCTATTCGTGTACTCTCTCCGTCCAGTTTTACTTGTCTAATATAATAAAAATAGTTATTCAATTTTACTTCTGCACTTTAGAAAATCAAGAAATAATTTATCACTTTTTTGCTATTTTACCCTTATGTCACGACCCCACTAGAGGGCCATGACGGGTACCCGGAGCTAGCCTACCGAGCACCACCTTTCCTTTTATCATCTGCCTCATCCTGAATAAATACAATTCTCAAAGCAACACTTAATATTGAACAGTCTTCAATTACTCGTCAAAACATATGTATATATGCATAAGTCCATGAGGCTACAAAAGTGTATACAAGACATACACTAAAGAGATCATAAGACATCTACTACCCACATATGTCTACAAGCCTCTAACCGGAATACTGAAAATCATAAGGACGGGATAGGACCCCGCCATGCCCCTTTATGTACACAAAAGAAAATACCAATAAGCTGCAACTCCGGAGTAGTGGAGTGCTCCTGTAAGTCTGCTGAATAAGCTCCTAGGAATCTGGACCGTCTCCCTGTCTACCTGCGTGCATGAACGCAGCGTCCACAAAAGAAAGGACGTCAGTACGAACAATGTACTGAGTATGTAAGGCAGGAATAATAACATCGTAAAGAAATAAAGAAGTATGAGATAAAGAGATAACCTGTAAATGATTGCCTCTGAAGGCGGATATCATGCATGTTAACTTTCTTCAACATCTTGCGTACATATATTTATATATATCATCATTAATGCTGCGGAACGTGCAGCCCGATCCATAATTTCATATGTTGCTGCGGAACGTGCAGCCCAACATTTATCCATATATTCATTACATATCTATTAACTTCCACCATATTGCAAAACAGCTCCCAAACAACAATAACAACAACCATAATATCATAGTCAAGAAGTTACATTTGAATTAGTCTCAAATTTAACCAAATCCCCTTTTCGAGTTCACCTCATAGTCACCTTCTTCACTACAACATTTATAGCTTCTCCACTTTAATTCTTTTCCCTTCTAAGGGGTATTAAACCTTTACATCAACTCAACCATACAAATAGGGTGAAGAACATACCTTGTATTTGAAGATGTTACACCTCGGAAAATTTCCCGTTGGTACGCAAGTAAATGAACTAATGATGTGTGCGAGGAGTGCGAGTGTATAATGTTTTATGAGAAATGTATAAAAAGGGATGTGGATGATTAGAATGAAAAGTCGAGAAATGAGAAAAAATTGAAAGTTGGCAAAACTGCCCAGTGGTCGTATATTGCAAAATACGGACCGTAAAGTGCAATACGGTCCGTAAACTGGCAGTCGTAAACTGCCATGCAAAAGCTTCAGCTTTCTGCCAATGGTCGTAAAGTCCAAATACGGACCGCAAATTGGTATACGGTCCGTAAACTGCCAGGTCGTAAACTGGCATGCCAAACTTCAACTTTCTGCCAGCTAAGGAAAAGGTATAATACGACCTGGTGGATGGACCGTAAAGTGATTTACGGCCCGTAAACCATGGTCGTAAATCACCATGCATGCAGGCCAAAGTCTCTGGTCCTGCTTAAGCTTAAAGACGACCACGAGGGACGGTCCGTAAAGTGGAATACGGACCGTAAACCTCCATGGACGACCACTGTTCACCCAGCACAGATTTTCCAATTCATTAAATATGAGGATCAAGACTTATTTTATTTCATTACAACATTACACCACTTCTCTCTAAAACTTCTCTCTACATTTATTATATGAGTTTTCAAGGATTATAAGCCATCAATAACATTAAGACAAGTGAATCAAGGATAAGGGAATCATCAAGGATCATCCAAGTCAAGAAATCCAAATGGAGAAAAACTAGGGTTTTGCTCAAAGAAGAATATTATCAACCAAAGCTTGTTCCTAACACTTCTAAGGTAAGATTCATGACTTTTACAAGATGTTTAAGGTATTGGAGAATTAAAATACATGGATTGTAGAAAATGTGGTGAACTAGGTCATGAATGATGAATAATGACATTTTGAGAAATAGTTTGAATTGAGTTATGAATGTTGTTGTGTTGTGATATGAATGTGTTATAAATGGTATTAAGATCATGAACTAAACACTTTAGACGAATGGACGAAGATGGGTGTTATGACCATGAATGTGGGTGAATTAGAGGCAAATTGAGGAATCTAGATAATGTGGATAATGGGAATGACTAATGGTCATTGTTATGATATTAATGAAGGTATAAACGCAAGCATTGGAAGGGAATGTGCAAGTGTAGAATAGTTCGACGGAAAGGTATGTAAGGCTAACCCTTCTTTCATAAGGCATGGTTCTTGGCCAAATTCCTAAATTCCTCTATATGAGTATGTTGTCTTCACATGGTTGACATTCCGAGCTCATAAGCTCACGACCCTTGATATATACTATGATTTTACTATGTTCCTCGTATGACGAGTAAGTCCATAATGTAGATGTAACGATAACGATGAGAATGGTAATGATAATGATATCAAAAATGATGCAAAAGGTGCCTACAGGCTATTATACTTACATGTGCCTATGAAGGGCTATAATGAACCCCGAGCTTATAATGCCGGGTAGAATATATGTATATGAATATGTATGAAGTATGTATACGATTACGAAACGCGCGCGCACATCTGCAGATGGTACGGATAACCCTAAAGCATTGGTAGGGCCAGGTAGAAATAACATTGAGCCTTGGTTGGCCAAGTACGTATGAAGCACCGAACCTTATGGTCGGGTACGCTATGTATGTATATAAGTGTATGGATATGTATATAATATGAATATGAATGTGATAAGACTATGTATAAGAATACGAACAAGGACATGTATACGAATATGAGCACAAGTATGGTACGAGTATTATTATGGGATACGAACGACGATGTATGCAAGTAAGCGACATGATGATGATGATATTACTGTCTCCCCTCCTATGTTGTCTTCATATGATATCTATTATGCTTCTATATTGATGTTGATCATGCTTTACATACTCAGTACATTCTTCGTACTGACGTCCTTTTGTTTGTGGACGCTGCGTCATGCCCGCAGGTGCACAGGGAGACAGATTTGATCCTTAGCTGCCTATTCGGAGATTACATAGAGAGCTCCATTTCCATCGGAGCCATATATTTTGGGTACTCATTATTTTGTGTATATAATTATGGGTATAGCGGGGTCCTATGCCGCTAATGTGATATGTTATACTCTTAGAGACTCGTAGACATGTGTGTGTGTGGGTAGATGTGTTTGGCCTTGTCGGCCTATGTTTTGTATATCATTTTGTCGGCCAAGTTGGCCCATGTATATTGATGTGGCATAAATGCCTATGATGATATAAATGTGTGGTTTCCCATATGGGACTAGTTGACGAATGAATGGAAATGCATGTATAATTATGTGGATCACCTAGATGTAAGTATAAGAGTAAGCTAAGAGGGTGCTCGGGTGGGTTAGCACCGGGTGCTCGTCGCGGCCCCGAGTCGGGTCGTGACAAAAGTGGTATCAGAGTAGTTCAGTCCTCGGATGTGTCTACGATCCGTGTCTAGTAGAGTCTTGGTTATGGGTGTGTTGCGCGCCACACTTATAAACGAGAAGCTGCGGACATTTTAGGAATATATGACCTTCTTTCTTCATAAGAATCGTGCGATAGAGCTATGATGTAAGAAATTCTTGTTCCTAAATCGTGTGTTGTGTATTTCAGAGATGCCTAAAAAGAAAAAGGCTACAGCAGCCCAAAAGGGCAAGACGGTGGCAGAAAAGCGGGCTGAAAGAGCACCGCCACCGGTAGTAGAGGAAGATGAGTCCCAGAGTGCGGCTCAATCTCATTCCTCTCAGATAGTGCCTATTACCGAGGAGCATGTGGGAGCCTCAGCCCCAACTCCAGCTCCTCCACCTAACGCTTCGGGCCAAGACGTAAGAGAGGCCATTAATTTGTTGACTCAGTTGGTTGCGGCCCAGACTCAGAGGCCAAGCACAGGGCAAGGTGACAGGACTGTTAGTGCAAGGGCCCGTGACTTCATTGCTTTCAAACCCCCGGAATTCTTTGGGTCGAAACTGGAGGAGGATTCCCAGGACTTTATTGATGGTATGCTAAGGACGCTCCGGTTGATACATGCTTCAGACACTGAGTCGGTAGAGCTAGCGTACTATAGATTGAGAGATATCTCGAACCAGTGGTATATGGTTTGGATGGCTTCGCGGGGAGCCAATGCACCTCCACCGGTATGGCAAGAGTTTGTTGATGCTTTTCTCCGTCATTATATGCCTCCGGAAGTTCGGCGAGCTAGGGCCGATAAATTCTTGAATTTGAGGCAAGGTAGCATGAGTGCTACAGAGTATAGTCTCTGCTTCAATTCCTTGGCTAGGTATGCTTCGGCCATGGTAGCGGATGTGGGCGATCGGGTGCACCGGTTTGTGAAAGGCCTAGGGCCACACTTGATGGATAAATGCTTGACTGCGTCCCTTCGGGATGGCATGGATATTGTACGCATTCAGGCACATGGTCAGGAATTAGAGGAACACCTACAGCAGCGGAGAAATGAACGTGAGCAGGATAGGGGTCATAACAAGAGGGCCAGACCTTCGGGTTCGAGGAGCGAGTCCAGGGGCGGACACAGACAGCAGTTTCCCAGCCATTCAGGCTATTCTATGACCAGTACACCTCCACAGTTCACGGGGCAGAGATTTGACAGATCTACTCGTTCCGAGCCGAGTCAGGGTTATTCGGGGTCTCAGTTTAGAGGTGATTTAGGCCAGTCAATACCACCTGTACCACGATGTTCCCAGTGTGGGAAGTTGCATTGGGGTCGATGCCAATTGGGCTCGGATGGTTGTTATTCATGTGGTCAACCAGGACATATCATGTGTGATTGCCCCTCAGTACAGGGTAGAGGTAGGACCCAGCCAGCAGGGTCGGCAGCCGGATCATCAGCATCTGTACGCCCTACGGGGCCAGGTTCACATGCGCCAGCCGACCATGGTAGAGGTAGAGACAGAGCTCCCAGTACTAGCGGTCCTCAGCACCGTATTTATGCTTTGGATGGACGCCAAGATCTTGAGTCTTCTCCTGATGTGGTCACAGGTATATTATCGGTATTCTCTCATGATGTATATGCTTTGATTGATCCGGGCTCCACATTATCATATGTTACTCCATATATTGCGGGTCGATTTATAATTGAGTCGGAGTCTATCAAACCTTTCGAGGTGTCTACACCCGTGGGTGAATCGGTAATAGCTGGCCAAGTATATAGGAATTGTGTGATTGCGATTTGTGATCGTCGTACCATGATTGATTTGCATGAGCTAGAAATGGTAGATTTTGACGTTATTATGGGCATGGATTGGTTGGCTTCTTGCTATGCCAATGTTGATTGCCGAATGAAGATGGTTCGTTTCCAGTTTCTGGGAGAACCAGTCTTAGAATGGAAAGGGAATGCGGCATCACCAAAAGGTAGGTTTATTTCCTATTTAAAGACAAGGAAGATGGTCACGAAAGGGTGTATTTATCACCTAGTGCGAGTTCAAGATGTAGAAGTTGAGTCGCCGACTCTTCAGTCAGTTCCGGTAGTGAACGAATTTCCGGATGTGTTCCCGGAAGAGCTTCCAGGCTTTCCTCCCGAGCGAGAGATCGATGTGCTGCCAGACACTAATCCCATATCTATTCCTCCCTATAGGATGGCACCCGCAGAGTTGAAAGATTTGAAGGAGCAATTAAAAGACTTGCTTGAAAAAGGCTTCATTAGGGCTAGTTCATCCCCGTGGGGAGCACCCGTATTGTTCGTCCGGAAGAAGGATGGCTCCTTGAGAATGTGCATTGATTATCGGCAATTGAATAAAGTGACAATTAAGAACAAGTATCCCCTCCCGAGGATTGATGATTTATTTGATCAATTGCATGGTGCCAAATGGTTTTCAAAGATTGATTTGAGGTCCGGGTATCACCAAGTAAGAGTTAGGGAGAAAGATATCCCTAAGACAGCTTTCAGGACAAGATATGGCCATTTCGAGTTCCGAGTAATGTCGTTTGGGCTAACTAATGCACCGGCAGTGTTTATGGACTTAATGAACAATGTATTCAGGCCTTTTCTGGATCGATTCGTGATTATATTCATCGATGACATCCTGGTGTATTCTAGATCCAAGGCAGAGCATGTGGATCATTTGCGAATTATCCTTGGAGTTCTTCGAGCTCCAGAGTTATTCGCGAAGTTTTCCAAATGCGAGTTTTGGTTGAACTCAGTGGCATTTCTGGGCCACATTGTTGCAGCTGACGGTATTCGAGTGGATAGCCAAAAGATTGAGGCAGTGAAGACTTGGCCAAGGCCCACGACCCCTACGGAGGTTCGTAGCTTTTTGGGCTTAGCCGGTTATTACAGAAGATTTGTTGAGGGTTTCTCTTCTATTTCTGCACCGCTCACCAAGTTGACTCAGAAGTCAGTTAAGTTTCAATGGACAGATGCTTGCGAGCGTAGTTTCCTAGAGCTGAAAGACCGACTGACTTCAGCCCCAGTCTTGACACTTCCAGAGGGATTGCAGGGATATGTTATTTATTGTGATGCTTCAGGCGTCGGGATAGGCTGTGTATTGATGCAAAATGGTAAGGGGATTGCGTATGCTTCTAGACAATTACGGAAACATGAGCAGAATTTTCCTACCCATGACTTAGAATTGGCCGCGGTGGTCCATGCTTTAAAGATATGGAGACATTACTTATATGGTGTCCACGTGGATATTTATACAGATCATAATAGTCTCCAGTACATCTTCAAGCAGAAAAAGTTGAATTTGCGGCAACGACGATGGCTAGAGTTGCTAAAAGACTATGACGTTGAAATCCTGTACCACCCCGGAAAGGCAAATGTTGTGGCTGATGCTCTTAGCCGTAGGTCGATGGGAAGTCTAAGTGATGTACGACTAGAAACGAAAGAGATGGCCCGTGATCTTCAGCAGTTAGCTAGCCTAGGAGTCCGAGTGGTGGACTCAGGTAGCAGCGGAGCTACTATTTAGAATTCAGTAGTTTCATCGTTAGTAGCGGAAGTAAAAGAGCGACAATATGAGGATCCCATGCTAATGCAGTATAGAGATACACTCCCTCAGAAGGAGGAGTCATCATTTGACATTTCGGAAGACGGAGTTCTCCGATGTCGAGGCAGGTTATGTGTTCCCGATGTGGCAGGTCTACGCCATCAGATTTTGAGAGAAGCTCATTGTTCCCGTTACTCCGTTCACCCCGGAGCGACGAAAATGTATCATGATCTTAAGACTATATATTGGTGGAATGGGATGAAGAGAGACGTAGCGGAATTCGTAGCTCAGTGTCCTAATTGCCAACAAGTGAAGATAGAACACCAAAAGCCGGGTGGCTTATTGCAAGCTATAGAAATCCCAACTTGGAAGTGGGAAGTGATTAATATGGATTTCATTACAGGGTTACCCCGTTTTCGACGTAAATATGATTCTATATGGGTGATCGTGGATAGGCTCACAAAGTCAGCGCATTTCTTACCGGTCAGAACGACCTATGTGGCAGAAGATTATGCCAAGCTTTATTTTAAAGAGATAGTGAGACTCCATGGCGTTCCGGTATCTATTATCTCCGATAGAGGGACTCAGTTTACAGCCAAGTTTTGGGGGTCTTTCCAAGAAGGTTTAGGGACCCAAGTGCACCTAAGCACGGCGTTTCACCCACAGACCGATGGGCAAGCTGAACGTACTATTCAGACTCTTGAAGATATGTTACGGGCATGTATGATAGATTTTGGAGGAAATTGGGATGACCATTTGCCACTCATTGAGTTTGCTTACAATAACAGTTATCATTCTGGCATTCAAATGGCACCGTATGAGGCTCTATATGGGCGAATGTGTAGATCCCCAATTGGGTGGTTTGAAACCGGAGAAGCCAAGTTGATAGGGCCAGATTTGGTCCAGCAAGCAATAGAGAAAGTCAAGCTTATACAAGATCGATTGTTAGCGGCTCAAAGTCGCCAGAAGTCTTATGCAGATAATCGTCGAAGGGACTTAGAGTTCCAAGTTAAGGATTGGGTATTCTTGAAAGTGTCACCAATGAAAGGCGTGATGAGATTTGGCAAAAAGGGGAAGCTCAGTCCCCGGTATATTGGGCCATACGAAATTGTGCGCAAAATAGGCAAAGTGGCCTATGAGCTAGATCTACCTCCAGATTTAGAGTCAGTCCATCCAGTATTTCACGTCTCGATGCTTCGGAAGTGTGTTGGAGATCCTACGAGGATCGTCCCAGTGAATGATATTCAAGTGACAGAAAAGTTAACTTATGATGAAATACCCATTGCCATATTAGATAGGCAAGTACGGAGGCTTAGAAACAAAGAAGTGGCCTCAATTAAAGTTCTGTGGAGAAATAACAATCGAGAGGAAATGACATGGGAAGCAGAAGAGAATATGCGATCCAAATACCCACATTTATTTCAGCCCTTGGAAAAAGTCCAAGATGAGACGTCAAAATCATAAGGTATGCATGTTTTCCTTTTATACATTCAGGTCGTGTGTGGCCAAATTTCTAGTGTTGTTGTATTATTGCCCTGTGAGGCATTGTTATTGTGGGTTGTTGTGACAGGGTGGTAGTGCCACATCACAGAGGAAACTCTGGCGAAATTTTTATAGAATTCACCAAGCCTTTAACATTCGAGGACGAATGTTCCTAAGGGGGTTAGAATGTTACACCTCGGAAAATTTCCCGTTGGTACGCAAGTAAATGAACTAATGATGTGTGCGAGGAGTCCGAGTGTATAATGTTTCATGGGAAATGTATAAAAAGGGATGTGGATGATTAGAATGAAAAGTCGAGAAATGAGAAAAAATTAAAAGTTGGCAAAACTGCCCAGTGGTCGTATATTGCAAAATACGGACCGTAAAGTGCAATACGGTCCGTAAACTGGCAGTCGTAAACTGCCATGCAAAAGCTTCAGCTTTCTGCCAATGGTCGTAAAGTGCAAATACGGACCGTAAACTGGTATACGGTCCGTAAACTGCCAGGTCGTAAACTGGCATGCCAAACTTCAACTTTCTGCCAGCTAAGGAAAAGGTATAATACGACCTGGTGGATGGACCGTAAAGTGATTTACGGCCCGTAAACCATGGTCGTAAATCACCATGCATGCAGGCCAAAGTCTCTGGTCCTGCTTAAGCTTAAAGATGACCACGAGCGACGGTCCGTAAAGTGGAATACGGACCGTAAACCTCCATGGACGACCACTGTTCACCCAGCACAAATTTTCCAATTCATTAAATATGAGGATTAAGACTTATTTTATTTCATTACAACATTACACCACTTCTCTCTAAAACTTCTCTCTACATTTATTATATGAGTTTTCAAGGATTATAAGCCATCAATAACATTAAGACAAGTGAATCAAGGATAAGGGAATCATCAAGGATCATCCAAGTCAAGAAATCCAAAAGGAGAAAAACTAGGGTTTTGCTCAAAGAAGAGTATTATCAACCAAAGCTTGTTCCTACAACTTCTATGGTAAGATTCATGACTTTTACAAGATGTTTAAGGTATTGGAGAATTAAAATACATGGATTGTAGAAAATGTGGTGAACTAGGTCATGAATGATGAATAATGACATTTTGAGAAATAGTTTGAATTGAGTTATGAATGTTGTTGTGTTGTGATATGAATGTGTTATAAATGGTATTAAGATCATGAACTAAACACTTTAGACGAATGGACGAAGATGGGTGTTATGACCATGAATGTGGGTGAATTAGAGGCAAATTGAGGAATCTAGATAATGTGGATAATGTGAATGACTAATGGTTATTGTTATGATATTAATGAAGGTATAAACGCTAGCATTGGAAGGGAACGTGCAAGTGTAGAATAGTTCGACGGAAAGGTATGTAAGGCTAACCCTTCTTTCATAAGGCATGGTTCTTGGCCAAATTCCTAAATTCCTCTATATGAGTATGTTGTCTTCACATGGTTGACATTCCGAGCTCATAAGCTCACGACCCTTGATATATACTATGATTTTACTATGTTCCTCGTATGACGAGTAAGTCCATAATGTAGATGTAACGATAACGATGAGAATGGTAATGATAATGATATCAAAAATGATGCAAAAGGTGCCTACGGGCTATTATACTTACATGTGCCTATGAAGGGCTATAATGAACCCCGAGCTTATAATGCTGGGTAGAATATATGTATATGAATATGTATGAAGTATGCATACGATTACGAAACGCGCGCGCACGTCTGCAGATGGTACGGATAACCCTGAAGCCTTGGTAGGGCCAGGTAGAAATAACATTGAGCCTTGGTTGGCCAAGTACGTATGAAACACCGAACCTTATGGTCGGGTACGCTATGTATGTATATAAGTGTATGGTTATGTATATAATATGAATATAAATATGATAAGACTATGTATAAGAATACGAACAAGGATATGTATACGAATATGAGCACAAGTATGGTACGAGTATTATTATGGGATACGAACGACGATGTATGCAAGTAAGCGACATGATGATCATGATATTACTGTCTCCCCTCCTATGCTGTCTTCATATGATATCTATTATGCTTCTATATTAATGTTGATCATGCTTTACATACTCAGTACATTCTTCGTACTGACGTCCTTTTGATTGTGGACGCTGCGTCATGCCCGCAGGTGCACAGGGAGACAGATTTGATCCTTAGCTGTCTATTCGGAGATTACATAGAGAGCTCCATTTCCTTCGGAGCCATATCTTTTGGGTACTCATTCTTTTGTGTATATAATTATGGGTATAGCGGGGTCCTGTCCCGCTAATGTGATATGTTATACTCTTAGAGGCTCGTAGACATGTGTGTGTGTGGGTAGATGTGTTTGGCCTTGTCGGCCTATGTTTTGTATATCATTTTGTCGGCCACGTTGGCCCATGTATATTGATGTGGCATAAATGCCTATGATGATATAAATGTGCGGTTGCCCATATGGGACTAGTTGACGAATGAATGGAAATGCATGTATAATTATGTGGATCACCTAGATGTAAGTATAAGAGTAAGCTAAGAGGGTGCTCGGGTGGGTTAGCACCGGGTGCTCGTCGCGGCCCCGAGTCGGGTCATGAAAGAAGAACTTCAACTTACACAACTTGTTTCAAGGCCAACTTCACCACAACACTAAGTGAAAGCAAGAACATCCAACTTCCATAAATTAACTAGGTTTTCAAGGTTGATCTTCTCTTGATTTGATTTGGAATGATTTGTGTGTTTATGGGTGTTAAGGGGAGCTTAGAGAGAAATTAGGGATTGATTTTGGGTGAAAAATGAGGCTCAAGTCGTGGAAATGGGTATTTAAAAGCTTGGGAAAAAAATTCCACTGACCCAAATTTATGGAAACTTCGGGCAAAATACGGGTTACTGTTCATCACGTACTTCAAAGTACGTTATACTGTTCATCCCGTACTTTGGAGGCAAAATATTTAACATTCTGGAAATTTTGGCAAAATACGCCCAAAAAGTGCGGTACGTACTCTATTGTACGGACCGTACTTTCCTCCGTACTTCCCATAAATGCGATCTGTCAGTTGCATTGGAAAGAAGACTCGCTGCATTTCAATTTACATAGGTTAGGGATTCCGTAACTCCTTATATTTTAGGAGATATGCCTGTTCAAAGTTGGACCAAAATCATGTCAAAAATTCTGCCAATTTTTCCAAATTTTCAACGAACCTAATTTCTTCGATTCGCTTGATCCCAAAACCCTTAAATACTTGTCTAACATTTATTAAAAGTCTTCCTTAACCTTTTAGGGGTATCATAGACTCTCTGGACTTACATTATCGCGAAATTCATGAGGTGTAACACCTTTGTATTAATAAGTCAAAATTTCCAATTCCTTTTTCCAGGACTTAGGAATTATGCTAGTCAAACTTGTCTTAATATGAAAATTTTGGCTCCAAAACTAACTTTTTATGGGGAATATGTAAATTGTTGGACCCATTACTTAATTAGATGGCCGCACATTTTTTTAAAGCTTTAATTGATTTCAATCATTAGGCAATTAGGAATAATATGGTAAACTTTCCGTTTTATTTTTGACTTCTTAATAGACATGTCAAGTCAATATGTGACAAGTAAAACTGGAGAGAGGGAGTAACTTAATTCTTTCTTGGAAGTTGAAAATGATGTGTTCAAGAAGAAGAAGAATTAATGCCTTTTTAGTTTCTTGAAATAACTTATTTTGGAACAAATTAAAAAGGCTACAAACTCACTTAAAAGGGAATGGAGAGAGTAATATGTTACTCACATGTAGTACTTAGTAACACTAGACATTTTTCTCAGTACTAAATTAACTAAAAATTCTTCGACATCATCATATTAATGTAATAATGACACCAAAAAATTTGTTTAAATGGAGTACAGAATGACTTCACACTGGTGGCTCCAAGAAGAAAACTTATAACACCATAATACAAACATAATTTAGAACTATTTTCTCACAATCACTACAATTCTAGCGAACTGATAGCGTTTTTATTCTTTAACACAAGTCAACACATTATCATCTATTTATCATAAAATACGTAAGAAAGGAGAATTCTGAGAGCATTTGATGGACTATTAGCAATTGAAGAACCAGAAGCAAGGACGACTAAGGCCTTTTCTAATGCACTCACCCTTGAATGCCCCCTCTGTTTTGCACACTTCAGTGCAAGTCTCGCTAAAAAGGCAAAAGCCTTCAAATTGCACGCTCTCTCTTCTGCAAACATTGCCTTCACCCACTTGCATCTCTGCATCGAATAACAACTTATCATAACTTTACTCTATTAAAATCTATTGGTAGACTCCGTTAAAGTTTTGATTTTTTTTTAAAACTAGGGAACCCATAGTCGCTACTCTTTAGGTGCACTCTGGTAAACCTCGCTCAAAGTGCAATAGCCTTGAAATCAGAAAGGGGATGTAAACTGCACTAGGCATGCAAGCCCCGTGCGACGAGCTTAGATTAAGAAGGTTATTGGCGAGGAGAATCGATCCCAGGTCTCTCATGTGGGTAACCACTCGCTGAACCAACTCAGTCATGCGGGTAGACTCAGTCAAAGTTGGAGTAGTTGTAAATCAAAATTGTTTTGGATCTAATATTTCTTAGTTTACTTAATTCATGATTATATAGGAATAGGTTTTCAAGTTAATATTTAAAATAGGTTTTGCACTATTATAAATATATATGCTTCTATCTATTTTCTAGTAGTGGGAAATTCATTTATTGTAATTGAAATATATGTTTTTCTTCTCAAGATTTATTGGAATATGTACAATTGTTTTGTTATAATAATAACGGTAATCATTTCATATTAGCCAGTGCGTGCCTGTGTTTGCTAAGGCATATATAGCTAGGGAATGCTTCCTGTATGACGACCGTTGGTTAATAACCAACATAAAATTAATCGATTTATAATAAATTCTCACAATCTGCTATTTTAAATCAGATTGTACTTTTGGATACAAATACAGCAAAACGGAGAGTGAGCGATATTATTTTTGAAGACCGACTACAACTAGCTTGGGATTGAGGCATAAATACTAGCAATACAAAATAGTCAAAAATGAAATATTTTCTCCGTCTCATTTTAAGTGTCTTAGTTTGAATAGACACAAAATTTAAGAAATATAAGGCGACTTTTGAATCTTGTGGTCCTAAATTAAATATGTGTATAATGTACTAAAATGCCCTTTGATCGAAGCTACCCTTATATAAACCAAAGTTGGACTTTTCAAACCCTAAAGCATGGGTAATGTGACCTCTTTGCAGCCCCAACGTTCGTATGTACAGTGGCGCTCTGATCGAAGTTGGCGAATATGACCCGCCAATATAGATAGTCCCCCACTTTCCGGGGCCTCCCTAGCATGAGCCAAGGAAGTGGAAGAATTCTAGAGTCTTGCCTTATCTTATCCTTGTAGCCGAGTCATTTCTCAATCTCTGTGCGCCTAACTAGATGATTTATCTTCTTTGCATGCTTTCTCCCTTCATTTAATGACCTGTCTCCTTTGTTAGACGCTGATGTCCGCGTGTCTTGTCCTTAGCCAAGACATGTAGCGACCCGTTTGGTCGTTATTGCATTTCTGACCCTTTCCCGAGTTTGGTTAGCTCCCTTCTGACCCGAGAGGGCCGTTGGCATGCTTCCCGAGGTGTTAAGATTTGATTCACACGACTTTTTGTGAAAATTGGGCTTTAAGCGAAAAATAGTTGACTCAAAGTTGACTTTTGGGTAAACGGACCTTTTTTGAAAATCCGCCAATTCCGGATGGTCGTTTAGAACTTGTGTGTATATTTGGTTCGATTCCCAATGCACTCGGGTGCATTTTGGGACTTAGGTTGGGAAGTTGGAATTAAGGTATTAGGGGTTGAATCGATCAACGA
The DNA here is from genome assembly GCF_019175385.1 of Lycium barbarum. Classification (NCBI taxonomy): domain Eukaryota; kingdom Viridiplantae; phylum Streptophyta; class Magnoliopsida; order Solanales; family Solanaceae; genus Lycium; species Lycium barbarum. The sequence continues at coordinate 71,312 of NW_026843471.1, forward strand.
GACCTCTGCTGGGAATTTCGTGGCCACGAGCACGTTCATAGCGTGTTTTTATATGTGTCTATGTATGTGGTACGTGAGCAGATGGCCTCGGGAATTAGTCGAAAAATCGATTTGAAGTGTGAAAACTTGGGTATATTCTGGTGTCTAGTGCCCACTTTGGCGGCACTAGCACCGTGGCAGCGGTATCGCTGGAGCAGTGACCCTGCCCCTGGAGCGGTCCTGTCCATTTGGGCTTGACCGCTGCACTACTGCAGCGGCATCGCTGGGGCAGCCTTAGCATCACCAAAGCGGGTGACGGGCAGTGAGTGCATTTAATGAAGTGTTAAAAGCCATTAGTCTCTCTTTTAATACCATTACGAAAATAGAGCTCTTGGGATCTGTTCTTGGAGATTATTGGTGAAGGATCCTGGTGGTAAGTTCTCCTAATCCTCTTTACTAATTCCTTGCTCCTAATCATCATAGATTCCTCTTCCCTTAGTAATTCCTTAGTAATGGAAGATAAAAGTGGAGTTAATGAATGTTCTATCTAGGCTTATTAATGATGAAATTGATGGAGTTTATGCTAGATATGATGAATCTAAGGTTGTTAATCATATATCTTCCATTATTAGAGTTGAATTCTTGAATCAAAGAGTTAATGTTTATACCCAAAATTGGTGGTTTTACTTGAAATCCGAAATTAGGTGAATCCTTGAGTTACTTAGTAATTAATTGTTAGGTTATGATCACCTAGTGCTTAATTTGATATTTTACTCCCGAATTTCCCATTTTGACCTTGTGGGCCCCGTTTCCCCAAATTCTAGGGTTGGATTTGATCTAAATTTAATGATAGCAATATTAGTATCGTTCTTCATGATTTTTAATCTAGATTTCGAATATGCCTAGACTTCTTTGATATTGAGGCTCAACGGAATGGCAAGGCAAAAGAGTGATTTTTCGATGTTTGCTGTTCGGCCATCCAGGTAGGTTATGGCTTACCCTTGGTGAGACTTCGTATAGCGAAGAATATATTTAGATAATATTTTCGGAGACAGCATGTAAACCTTCGGGTATAAAGTTGGGTTGGATATTGTCTTAGGTTGGGCCCTGTTGCGTGATTGGGGCTAGCCACCCCATTGTGCTGTGACTTGATTATTCTATCGTGTTGGCTTGATGTCATGTGTTGTTAGCAGATACTGGAATATGTTGTTCTATCTTAATTGTGATATTGTAGTATCTTACGGGTTGATGTTGGTACGAGGATAGAGTTCTATGTGACTTGTGTAGCCTTTCATGACATTATTGGCGTACCCATGTTGGTACATGTGACACTGATATATTATTAGCCTACCCACATTGGTACTTGTGACCTTTAGACGTTATTGCCGTACCCATGTTGGTACTTGTGATATTGATCAGATTATTGATGTTGACATATGCATCGCATCCATTCTCATGATATACTGGTGATACATTGTTGGTATTGATGAAACATTGTGATGAGCTTGGCTTAGTATTTAGATGAGAGTGTTGTGAGAGTCCGATATCCGATGTTAGTACCGAAATCATGGATTGAGTGAGTGCATGGACTCCGTGGGTCCCCCAGGGTGGTGCCGGTGAGAACCCTCGTGGGCAAAGATTTGGGTCTCGTCTATCTGTTGGGCAAAGATTCAAAACGAGTGGCACTTAGACTTCGCGAGTCACCTTGGGTTGTGCTACCGAGATGTCGATACTTTCGTCCGAAGTACATGTGTACACAACATTGAATTGCATTTGCATTCATACATCATTGCATTGCATTGCATTATGGCTTATATTGTGATGATCTAGTGATCTACTTGTGTTGTTGGGCTCGGATTGGATATATCGAGACTTGGCACACTTTGGTTTAGATGTTCTGCCTAGGCGATGACAGATACTTGATTCTGATTGTGTTTGACTTATACATGTTGATTTATCTGCTTGTTCTGCGAGTCCTGAGCAATCACTGTTGGAGAAAGCAATGCTTCTACTTTCTACGGGCTCCTAAGCTTGACTCATCGTTGTGATGGAGATTTTGGTTTTTCTGAGCGATGTGTATGTGACTTTGTTCACCATCTCACCTCCGAAAATCATGTTGATAGTGTGAGTAGGTTGCGGTATCTTTTCCGATTTTCGTCTGCTATTCCGATCAGGTTGAGTTTCGCCTGGTCACTGATGTATTCTCTTAACTGGCCTGCTCGCAACAACTGAGCTACCTCGACCCTCATATTCGAGTAGTTTTCTGTCGCATGCCCATATCTAACATGAAAGTGGCTGTGTACCTAAGATTTATTTCGCTCCACATTTTTCCTGGGAACTCCCTACCTCACTTGTCATCACATTCAATCTGAACATACACCGTTCTCATCATAAAACCCATCAGGAGATAACCTTCATTTACTTCCTAAACACATAAATCCACATACATATAGGCCCACAAGGCTACAAAATGATGCGCAGAATATGCACTAATAAGATCATAAGAGATCTACTACCCACACACATTTTTCTACCAGCCTCTACTAGAATACTGGAATCATAAGGTCAGGACAAGACCCCGCCATGCCCCAAATATGTACACAAAAAATATACCAACAAGCGGCAACTCTGGAGAAGTGGAGTGCTCCTATAAGACTGCTGATAGAGCTCCTAGGTACCCGGTCTGTCTCCCTGTCTACCTGCGGGCATGAACACAACGTCCATAAAAGGAAGGACGTCAGTACGAACAATGTATTGAGTATGTAAGGCATGAACCATAATGTAGTAAAGCAATAAGGAAACATGAGGGAAAGAGATAACCTGTATATCAAACTGCCCCTTAAGGCGAATTCCATGCATGCTTAGCCTTTTAAGAAAACATTTTTTTCATACATGCATAACATAATATCATCACTAGCCCGCGTCCGGGCGTCCCGCGTCCGGGGTAATCATCTCACGCCGCCCACTAGTGGTGACTGCCCGGCCAACTAGGCACGGTGTAACTATCATCATCCATAAGCCGCCCACCGAAGTGTTGTCTGCCCGGCCAACTAGGCACGGTGTAATCATATATAAAAATAAGCAAACATGAGAGCCCAATTAAAAGCTACAACTCTATCGGAGTAACGTAAGGTCGGTAACCTCCGATTATGTTATGGAACAATCATGATCGCCATGTCTCACCTTGAAGGAAAAAGTATTATGAGGTGAGACTATCAACAATGAGTAATATCAAGAAAATCATGCAATAGTATCATTGGTCTCATTATAGCATCATTTCATATGCTTTAGAATCTCGATGAATAAAATTATCATAATCATCGTCATTCATAGAACATATCTCCGCTCTTTGTCATAGTAAGCTCTTAGAAATGTTTAGCCTTCGACTTTCAGATACGAGAAAATCATGGAAATATAAAGGAATCATAGTATAGGAGTCATGCCATTGAAAAAGGGACTAGCCTCACATACCTTTACGTCTCTTTAACTTTATCGACTAAATGTTTCCCCCTCCAAGCTCACGATTCTACATTCAAGAGATTTTGTACTAAAATTAGATAATTGGAAGCACACTTGTGTCTAAACTAAAATGGCTAAGAGCTAACGGAAATTGGGCAGCATTTCCTTTGTTCCAACAACTTCCTCCGTATGGTAAATAAATCCCAATTATCGATAGCAACACCCTTTATATCATTATCAATAAACTTCTTCATGTTAAACATTATTCAACTCTTAAAATTCCCTTCCAAAGCCATCCTTAACCATAACTACAATGCAACACCTTATCCATTTTCATATAATACTTCCTCAACATCATTAGTATCATTCACAACATGATTATACTCATGGCATAACAAGAATTACTATTCAAGTCAAATTACTATTCAAGAATATCATTATTTCCACATTTGAGCCTCATATTCTACTTTCTTCCCCAATTCAAGTCATTCAACCACTCAGTACTCTTAATAACATGAAATGAATACAAAACTCACCTATGGTGATGTAGGAATGGACTTTGGATGAAAAATACTTTACTTGAGAAAAACCCCAACTTCAATTCCAACAGAATTTTTGGCTTCCATCAACCCTAGTGAGCATCCACACACTTGATCCTCTTGATTCTTGGTAGTTAATCTTTGATTTCTCTTGGATTTGTGTTGATATGGTGAGTTAATGGAAGCTTTGAGAGGATTTAGGGTTTTAATTTGGGTGAAAATGAGGCCTAAATCGTGGGAATGAGTATATAAAAGTTGGGAAAAAAATTTCCCAACGCCCCAATTTCTGGAAATCTCGGGAATAGTACGAGTTACTGTTTATCACGTACTTTGAAGTACGTGATGAACAATATCACGTACTTTGGGGGGCAAAAATTTTAAGTTCTGGAAAATCTGGGCAAAATACGCCCAGAAAGTACGGGACGTATTTCACTCCGTACTTTACAGAAATGTGATCTGTCAGTTGCATTGGAAAGAAGACTCGGCAAACTTCAATTACATAGTTTATGAGTTCCGTAACTCCTCATATTCTAGGAGATATGCCCCTGACAAATTGGGCCAAAATTTTCGTCAAAATTTTGTCAAGTTTTTTCCAAATTTTCAACGAACCTATTTTCTTCGATTCGCTTGATCCCAAAACCTTTAAATACTTGTCTAACACTTATTAAAAGTTTTTCTTGACCTTATAGGGGTATCATGGCCTCTCCGGACTCACGTTAATTTGCTTACAACGACGCGAAAATCCACGAGGTGTAACATCCTTCCCCCCTTAGAAACATTCATCCTCGAATGTTAAACTCTTAGGAATTCTACAACAATTCCGGCAGAGTTTCCCTTGTAACTATACCACTACCAGCCTGTCGCAACAATCCAAATTATAAAATGCCTCACAGGGCTACAACAACAATAACAATATTGGTCACACACGACCAAGGAGTCATCAAAAGAAGTATTACATACCTGGGGACAATGGCGTCTCATCTTGAATTTCTTCTGGGGTGGAAATAAATATGGGTATCTGGATTTCATGTCTTCTTCTACTTCCCAAGTCATCTCTTCTCTACTATTGTTTCTCCATAGAACCTTAACTGAGGCTACGTCTTTGGTTCTGAGTCTCCGAACTTGCCTATTTAGAATGGCAATGGGTACCTCTTCGTAGGATAATTTCTTAGTAACTTGGACATCATCTACAGGCACAATTTTGGAGGGATCTCCAATGCATTTACGAAGCATTGACACATGAAAAACTGGATGGACTGACTCCAGGTCTGAAGGAAGATCTAACTCATAAACCACTTAGCCCACCTTGCGTACAATCTTGTAAGGCCCAATATACCGGGGACTACGCTTCCCCTTCTTGGCAAATCTCATTACACCCTTCATCGGCGAAACTTTTAAGAATACCCAATCGTTAACTTGTTATTCCAAATCTCGTCGGCGATTATCCGCTTAAGATTTCTTACGACTCTGGGCTGTCAACAACCAGTCTCAAATAAGCTTGATCTTTTCTACTGCTTGCTGGATCAATTCTGGGCCTATTAACTTTGTCTCCCCTACCTCGAACCATCCAATTGGCGATCTACACTTCCTCCCATATAAAGCCTCATATGGGGCCATTTGAATGCTAGAGTGATAACTATTGTTGTATGCAAATTCAATGAGTGGCAAATGATCATCCCAATTACCTCTGAAGTCTAACACACATGCTCGCAACATATCTTCGAGGGTCTGAATGGTGCACTTAGCTTGCCCATCAGTCTGTGGATGAAATGTTGTGCTAAGTCTCACCTGAGTTCCCAAACCTTCCTGGAAGTACTTCAAGAAATTAGCTGTAAATTGTTCTCCCCTATCAGTGATGATGGATATTGGGACACCATAAAGTCGTACTATCTCTCTGAGATATAGCTTTGCATAATCTTCTGGTGAGTACGTAGTCCTGACTGGTAGAAAAGGAGCTAACTTTGTAAGTCTGTCAACAACTACCCATATAGAGTCATGCTTACGCTGAGAACGAGGCAAGCCTACAATAAAATCCATATTAATCACTTCCCATTTCCAATGTGGAATCTCCATAACTTGCAACAATCCTCCGAGCTTTTGATGCTCAATTTTCACCTGCTGGCAATAAGGACACTGACCTACAAACTATGCTATATCTTTCTTCATTCCGTCCCACCAATATATGGACTTGAGATCATGGTACATCTTTGTCGCTCCTGGATGAACAGAATAACAGGAATGGTGAGCTTCTTCCAAAATCTGACGGCGTAATCCTACAACATCCTGAACACATTGCCTGGTTCGATACCTGAGAACTCCATCTGCAGAAATCTCAAATGGTGAATTTCCTTTATGAGGAATTGTATCTTTATAATGATTTAACTTGGAGTCTTCATGTTGGCGCCTTTTCACCTCAACTACCAAAGATGAGGCAACCAGATTTTGAATAGTGACTCCTGTATTGCCTGAATCTATCAAGCGAACTCCCAGATTGGATAGTTGTTGAAGTTCTCGAGCTAACTCCTACTTCTCTGGATGATCACATAAAATACCCATGGATTTACGGCTAAGAGCATCAGCTACCACATTTGCTTTTCCAGGATGATATAAAATGCTAACATCGTAATCTTATAATAGCTCCAACTATCGCCTTTGCCGCAGATTCAATTCCTTCTGCTTGAAAATATATTAGAGACTCTTATGGTCTGTATAGATATCAACATGGACTCCATATTGATAATGCCTCCACATCTTCAATGCATGGACCACTGCAGCCAATTCTAAATCATGAGTCAGGTAGTTTTTCTCATGTTTGCGCAACTGCCTCGAAGCATAAGCAATCACCTTACCATGCTGCATCAGCACATAACCTAATCCAACACCGGAGGTATCACAGTAGACAACATAGCCTTCTGATCCTTCTGGAAGTGTTAGGACCGGGGCCGAAGTCAATGTATTCTTCAACTCTTGAAAACTACGCTCGCAAGCGTCGGTCCATTGGAATTTTGCCAATTTCTGAGTCAGCTTTGTCAATGGTGCAGAAATAGAAGAAAATCCTTCTACAAATCTTCTGTAATAACCTGCCAAACCCAGAAAGCTAAGTACCTCTGTAGGCGTCGTAGGCCTTGGCCAAGTCATCACAGCCTCAATCTTCTGGGTATCTACTCGAATACCATCAGCTGAGATAATATGGCCCAGAAAAGTTACATAATTCAACCAGAACTCACATTTTGAAAACTTGGCGTATAATTCCCGAGTTCGAAGAATTCCAAGAACAGTACGTAGATGATCTGCATGTCTGCCTCCGATCGAGAATATACCAGAATATCATCGATGAACACAATTACAAATAGATCTAGGAAAGGCCTAAACACATTATTCATCAAGTCCATGAATACAGCTGGGGCGTTAGTCAATCCAAACGACATAACTCGAAATTCATAATAACCATATCTGGTTCTGAAAGCCATCTTCGGAACGTCTTTTTCTCTAACTCTCACTTGATGATATCCCGACCTCAAATCAATCTTTGAAAACCACTTAGCACCCTGTAGTTGATCAAATAAATCATCGATTCTCGGAAGGGGATATTTATTCTTGATTGTCACCTTGTTCAACTGCCTATAGTCAATGCACATTCGCAAGGAACCATCTTTCTTTCTCACAAACAACACAGGTGCTCCCCATGGCGATGAACTAGGCCTAATAAAGCCTTTTTCAAGCAGATCTTTTAGTTGTGCCTTTAGCTCTTTCAATTCTGCAGGAGCAATCCTATAAGGAGGAATAGATATAGGTTTGGTATCCGGCAGCACATCGATGGTAAAATCGATCTCCCATTCTGGTGGAAGACCTGGAAGCTCATCTGGAAATACATCCGAAAATTCATTCACTACCGGAACCGATTGAAGAGTTGGCGATTTTGCTTCAGTGTCATGAACCCGGACTAAATGATAGATATAGCCCTTAGCAATCATCTTCCTCGCTTTGAGATAGGAAATAAACCTACCTCTCGGGGACGCTGTATTACCTTTCCATTCTAACACTGGTTCTCCCGGAAATTGGAATCGAACCATTTTTGTTCTACAGTCAACATTGGCATAACAGGAGGCCAGCCAATCCATGCCCATAATAACATCAAAATCTAACATCTTCAGTTCGATCAGATGAGCTATAGTATGACGATCACAAACCACAACCACACAGTTTCTATATACTTGTCTGGCTATTATCGGGTCACCAACAGGAGTAGACACTTCAAAAGGTTTGATTGGCTCAGGTTTCACCCCAATACAATCAACAATGTAAGGAGTAATATATGACAAAGTAGAACCCGGATAAATCAATGCATAAACATTATAAGAGAATACTGATAATATACCTGTGACCACATCATGGGAGGACTCAAGGTCCTGTCGCCCGGCCAATGCATAAATACGGGCCTGAGGGCCACTTGAAGTGGATGCTCCTCCTCTGCCCCTGCCTCGACCTAATGGCGCTTGTGAGCCTTGCCCTAAAGGGCGTATAGACGATGAGGAACCAGCTGCTGATCCTGTGGGATGGACCCTACCTCTATCACCAAACGATGGACAATCACGCATCATATGCCCAGTCTGACCACAAGCATAACAAGCATCTGAGCCTCGGCGACATTGGCCCGTATGTAATTTACCGCACTGGCTACATCGTGGTACTAGTGGTCTCCTCTGACTAGGATCACCTCCAAACTGAGAACCAGAAGCTATCGAGCTTTGACCCGATCCAGAATAAACGAGGCGGTCAAATCTCCTGCCCACAAATCGAGGAGGTGCACTAGCCACGGACTGGCCTGAATATCTGGAATGTTGTTGCCTCTTACCCCCTCTGTACTCACCACTGACACCGGCAGATCTGGCTCTCTTACTATGCCCTCTATCAATACAGCGCTCACCCCTATGCGGTTGTTGTTGTTCCTCTAAATTCTGGGCATGGGCCTGAATACGGGAAATGTCCATCCCTTCCTAAAGTGAAGCCGTCAAGCAGTCTTTAATCAAGTGTGGCCCCAAGACACTCACAAATCGATGCACTCGGTCTCCCATATCGGCTACCATAGTCGGAGCATACCTAGCCAATGAATTGAACCGAAGGCTATACTCTCGGGTGCTCATATTTCCCTGTCTAAGATTTAAGAATATGTCGGCTCGGGCCCGTTGAACTTCCGGTGGCAAATAATGGCGAATGAAGGCATTTACGAACTCTTGCCATACCGGGGGAGGTGCATTTTCCCCTCTCGAAAGCATCCAATTGTTATACCACAGAACTACTACATCCCGCAACCTATAGGACGCCAACTCCACTAACTCAGTATCAGAAGTGTGTATTATTCTTAGCGTCCTCAACATCTCATCTATGAAGCCCTGCGGGTCCTCATCCGGCTTTGACCCGAAAAATTCTGGCGGGTTCAAACTCATAAAATCACGGGCTCTGGCACTAGTCGCTCTGTCACCAGGACTCCCACTCTGCCGCTGGGTCTGGGCGGCTACTAACTGAGTCAACAACTGGACTGCATCTCGCAAGTCCCGATCTGAAGCAATAGGGGAAGGGGCTGGAGCCCTTCCATGCTCTTCTGTTACTGGAGGAGTAGAGGTAGTATGTGAGGGAGTGACACTCTGAGCCTCGCTATGTTCTAGCTCAACCGGGGGTTCTCGGCTGGTACCTTCTCCAGCAGCGCCCAGTATTGTGCTGACTTTATTCTTCTTTCTCGGAGGCATCGCTGAAATTAGCGGGAAAATATTAGATAGTTGCATTCTCGACTTGACGCTATCGCACGATCTAAGATGAGAAGGAAGGACAATAGTTCCTAAATGCCCTGCAGCCTCCTGTTTATAAGTGTGGCGCGCTTCACACCCATAAACAAGACTCTACCGGACACGGCTCGTAGACACACCCTAGGACGAACTGCTCTGATACCACTTTTGTCACGACCCATGACGGGTACCCGGAGCTACCCTACCGAGCACCACCTAACTCACGAGACAACCTTCATTTACTTCCCAAACACATATATACACATACACATACATATACATATGCCCACAAGGTAACAAAATGATGCGCAGAATATGCACTAATAAGATCATAAGACATCTACTACCCACACACATGTATCTACGAGCCTCTACTAGAATACTGGAATCATAAGGTCGGGACAGGACCCCGCCATGCCCCAAATATGTACACAAAAAATATACCAACAAGCGGAAACTCCGGAGAAGTGGAGTGCTCCTATAAGACTGCTGATAGAGCTCCTAGGTATCTGGTCCGTCTCCCTGTCTACCTGCGGGCATGAACGCAGCGTCCATAAAAGGAAGGACGTCAGTATGAATAATGTACTGAGTAGGTAAGGCATGAACCATAATGTAGTAAAGCAATAAGGAAACATGAGGGAAAGAGACAACTTGTATATCAAACTGCCCCTTCAGGCGAATTCCATGCATGCTTAGCCTTTAAAGATTTTTTTTTTCATACATGCATAACATAATATCAACACTAGCCCGCGTCCGGGCCTCTCGCGTCCGGGGTAATCATCTCACGCCGCCCACTAGTGGTGACTGCCCGGCCAACTAGGCACGGTGTAACTATCATCATCCATAAGCCGCCCACCGAAGTGGTGTTTGCCCGGCCAACTTGGCACGGTGTAATCATACATAAAAATAAGCATACATGAGAGCCCAATTAAAAGCTACAATTCTATCGCAGTGACGTAAGGTCGATAACCTCCGATTATGTTATGGAACAATCATGATCGCCATGTCTCACCTTGAAGGAAATAGTATTATGAGGTGAGACTATCAACAATGAGTAATATCAAGAAAATCATGCAATAGTATCATTGGTCTCATTATAGCATCATTTCATAAGCTTTAGAATCTCGATGAATAAAATTATCATAATCATCGTCATTCATAGAACATATCTCCGCTCTTTCTCATAGGAAGCTCTTAGAAATCTTTATCCTTCAACTTTGCGATACGAGAAAATCATGGAAATATAAAGGAATCATAGTATAGGAGTCATGCCTTTGAAAAAAGGGACTAGCCTCACATACCTTTACGTCTCTTTAACTTTATCGACTAAACGTTTCCCCCTCCAAGCTCACGATTCTACATTCAAGAGATTTTGTATTAAAATTAGATAATTGGAAGCATACTTGTGACTAAACTAAAATGGCTAAGAGCTAACGGAAATTGGGCAGCATTTCCTTTGTTCCAACAACTTCCTCCGTATGGTAAACAAGTCCCAATTATCGATAGCAACACCCATAATATCATAATCAATAAACTTCTTCAAGTTAAACATTATTCAACTCTTTAAATTCCCTTTCAAAGCCATCCTTAACCATAACTACAATGCAACACCATATCCATTTTCATATAATACTTCCTCAACATCATTAGTATCATTCACAACATGATTATACTCATGGCATAACAAGAATTATGATGCATGTCAAATTACTATTCAAGAATATCATTATTTCCACATTTGAGCCTCATATTCTACTTTCTTCCCCAATTCAAGTCATTCAACCACTCAATACTCTTAATAACATGGAATGAATACAAAACTCACCTATGGTGATGTAGGAATGGACTTTGGATGAAAATTACTTTACTTGAGAAAAACCCCAACTTCAATTCCAAGAGAATTTTTGGCTTCCATCAACCCTAGTGAGCATCCACACACTTGATCCTCTTTATTCTTGGTGGTTAATCTTTGATTTCTCTTGGATTTTTGTTGATATGGTGAGTTAATGGAAGCTTTGAGAGGATTTAGGGTTTTAATTTGGGTGAAAAATGAGGCCTAAATCGTGGGAATGAATATATAAAAGTTGGGAAAAAATATTCCAACGCCCCAATTTCTGGAAATCTCGGGAATAGTACGTGTTACTGTTCATCACGTACTTTGAAGTCGTGATGAACAGTATCACGTACTTTGGGGGGCAAAAAGTTTAAGTTCTGGAAATTCTGGGCAAAATAGGCCCAGAAAGTACGGGACGTACTTTATTGTACGGGGCCGTATTTGACTCCGTACTTCACAGAAATGCGATCTGTCAGTTGCATTGGAAAGAAGACTCGCCGAAGTTTAATATACATAGGTTACGGGTTCTGTAACTCCTCATATTATAGGAGATATGCCCCTAACAATTTGGGAAAATATTTTCGTCAAAATTTTGTCAAGTGTTTTCCTAATTTTCAACGAACCTATTTTCTTCGATTCGCTTGATCCCGAAACCTTGTCTAACACTTATTAAAAGTATTCCTTGACCTTATAGGGGTATCATGGCCTCTCTGGACTCACGTTAGTTTGCTTACAACGACGCGAAAATCCACGAGGTGTAGCACTTTGCGTTTGAACTGTTCGGATTTAGGACATCCGCGAAAGCGGCTGCGCCCAATCCTCCTGGATAGCCAGTAACAACATTCTCTCCCTTTGGAATCTGTCCACTAATCCCCTTAGCAGTTCGTCACCCCATTATTTTATGGCGAACACGTCTTGCTTGTACGTTTTGACCCTCCGAGCACTCGCATAAGCTTTGACACAAGCTTCTACAAGAGAAGCAACAGAATCAATAGAATTTTCGAGTAAGTGAGTGTTCTAGGAAAGTGCTCCCTTAATGAGCGTGTGTTGAAATATTTTCAGCATGTCTGATTCGATCTCGTGTTGTTTTAGGTCATGCCCAGTGATGGCCCCTTCGAAAGTCGATATATATTCTTTAAGATCCGTGGTCCCATCATATTTAGGTATGTCATGCATTTTGAATCTTCTCGAAATAGGGTAGACGAATCTTCTCTAATCTATTCAAGATATTACTCTACGAGGTAGACGAATGCATTGATATCAATTCTACTTTTTTAGGCTAGGTCAAAGTCAAAATCAACTCCAAGCCCCGTGGTCAAACTCTAAAATAAATTACATATATGTGATACCCATAACCAAGTGAATCCAAATCTATGGTTATATTTTCATTTGATGTCCATTCGGATAGTCAAAAGTCAATTTAGGTGATTCTAAATCTACTAAAAATCCCCAATTTTCATCTTTAATATCATGTTTAAATGATAAATCCAACATTAGGTTCATGAAATAATGATAGATTAAGTTAGAATCACTTACCCCCAAGCTTGTAGATGAAAAATCCTAGCTTCAAACCTCTCAAAACCGAGTTCCAAGAATAGGGAAATGAAATAAAGACCGCACAAATCCGACTTAAATAGTATCGTGAAGTTACTGTAAAAGAAATTGTTATATAGTATCACGTAAAATGGTCATAACTCTTTGTAGAAATGTCAAAATGAAGAATGGTTCGAACCACCGGAAACTAGACCAAAGTCCTACAACTTCTGTGTAAATATCATCTCCAAATTCTTATAGATTAGGAGCAGTTCTCTTGTGAAATCGGGCCAAATCATGTTTCAGCACTTTGAATCTTCTCCATACTTGCTTTAAACGGACGGAAAGTCACCGAGTCGGGTTCCCTCCAAACCATTCAACAAGTCCGAGTACCTTATATGGACTTTCTCAAAGGCTCAAAACATATATTGAAACATCACATCTCAAAATCAAACTTTTGAAATCCTCAAGTTTCTAACTTTTATACAATAGTGTAGAATGCAGCCGAGCCCCTCGAGTTCTAATTCGGACATAAGTACAAGTTCATAACCATCATACGATCCTATTTCAACCTTGCAGTCGTGATTCTAAGCTCGTTTACCCATATTGTTGATGTTGATCAACTTTATTCACTTCAGGATTCTAGTAAAGTATTTCAAAATGCTCCTAAAACCGTCACGACCCATACCCCCAAGTCATAAATCACCAAATGAACATTGTTATACCCCATTTAAATGGGTCAAAGTAGAGTACAACATATTGGAGATTCCTATTTGTTTTATTTTAAGGATTCGCCACCTAATTAGTTTAACGGTGAATTAGGACACCTAATTTATTAAGGTAAAGCTAAACTAAACCTCCGTTAATGGTCTGCTTAATCAGTGTAATTCTAGGTAAGGGTTCTTGATTATCCTAAAGGGAAGGACAATTAATGCTTGTCCCTTTCCCCGTCAGTTTTCAGTCATTGACGATGCTAATTTTTTTATTATTTTCTCCTTCTTTCTCTTCTTCTTGCGTCTGAAATCATTTTAATGGACCTCGTCCGTTTGTGAAGTAAATAAACCTTTTCCCATTAGTTTTTCTGATTTTCGGGTACCAATTTTTAATGGTTTTTGTCTAGTTCCTTTATTTTTTTGATCGAATAGGTTAGAATACGCATAAAAAATCCTAACGTTGAACCGAAATCCCGCCCAATTTTTAGTTTTCAAACCCTGGAAAACCCTAGATTTTCCCCGTATAAATAATCGTTTCTAGGTTCGTTTAGGGATAAGTCTTTTAGCCGCAGAAATTCCCTAAAAATTAAACAAGTTTTTCAGCCGCAAAGTCCCCCTAAACAAAGCATAAGCTTGAGCCGCCTGAAAATTGAAAGAATTCAGCCGCAAAAATCCCCCTAAAAAAATATAAGTCTTAGTCGCCTAGAATACCCTAAGATATCAGTCCTTTAGCAGTCGTAATATTGTTTTAATATCGAGTCACAAATACAATTTTTTCTGTTTTCATTTGCCTTGGTACTGCTTCGAATCCGAGCATCGCAAGCTTGGATTTGATAGTGTTCGAGTGAATCGGAGACCCCGTACCCACTTCGCTGCACCCGAAGAAGGTCCGTAATTCCTTTTTCTTGTTTACTGCTTTTAGCAATTTTCTTTAATTCTCTGTCTGTATGAGTTAATTTTCTATGTCGAAATGTTTTTTTTTTTGGGTTTTGTATCAGTTAGTGAGTAAGTGTTGTCATGTATTTAGTTTGGTATTAATTAGATCAGTTTAACCATAGTTAATAGGTATTAACATCTGAATCTGCTTAGCCTTACGTAACAGCAAGTATGTGTTCTAGGTATGCTTTAGATTAGCCTGATTATAATGAACCTGTGTTAGCATGTGTTGGTTCAGCTTAATATTGATAAGGAGTACCATGATGGCTTTTGTAATGTGGTAACTTAGTTGATTATGCATTCCGAGATTTAAAATAGTAATGAAATGCTGGTTAATTGTAATTCTTTATCCTTTCGCTTCATTTTCTATGTTAGCTATGGTTTTATTATGTTTTGATATTTAGTTTGTAGTTTTTCAGCTCTTGTTTTCTGTTTGTTTAAAATTAGTATCGACAATACAACTACAACAACAGCAACAATATACCCAATTGAATGTTTTATGGGGTCAGTTAATTAGATTTCATGGATGTTTAAGTTTTACATTGGATATGGTATGAGCATGAAATATGAAAGCAGTCCTTTTTCAGTCCTCTGTTCTGTTTTAGCTGCTATATGGGTTCATCAGTTGCTTACCGATAAGTTTTCACCTTCTCTACTTTAATGTGTCTAAATAAGATCGTGAACACTTGAGCCTAAATAAAGATACTGCATTTCGTTTACACCCTTATCTTTCAACAGTTGAGTTTATGTACTAGTTCGAATTTCTATGGTCCTTTTAGTTTTGTTGATGTTGTAAAACATGACCTTCGGAATTTGATATTAGGAAGTCAACTAGTAAATATTTTTGTCAGGTTATTTTAATGTATAAAGAGGATCCTGTGTTTGCTCCTGTTTACTCCTAATGTTGCTTGTTTACCAAACTGCTCTTCTCTGTGATCTGCTGGTCTAAACCAACCATTAAAATGTTGTGTTTTACAATGTGCTATTAAAAATGAAGTATGCCTAGCTAAGGCTCATGATATCGTCAGACTTGCCTAACATGTTGTTTGCTTCTGTTTCAATTATCACTGCATAAAGTCCTTGTCTCATCAGTGCCAAAATGTGCATGTGTGCTCTATGTTACATAGGTCTCGTTGTTTATCTTTCGCTTAAAGCCTGAACCTTTTGCTGTTAAACCTGCAAACTGCCATGTGGTCTAAAGTGAGTCCCACAGTGCATGTTCTTACTTGTTTTCTCCCCTGAATATCATGTTCCTCTTGTGAAAGGCAGCCTGCATGCGTTGAGAGATAAGAGTGTAGCATGATAATTGAGTTTGGGGTTTACTTGTTCGTTTTTTTTTAGTATTCTAGGTCTAATTATAGGATGATATTGTCGGATATACCTGAAGTATACTGCCCTGTGATGCCCTCGGGTATACTGAGGCTTGTATATTTAAGGTATACTGAGGTATACTATTTCTAGGAATTGTCTTGTGGGCTTCTGTCTCTTTGAATTCCGCATCATATATATCTTAGCCTTATTTATCGATTATGTACTAATCCTTTTCTTTCGTTTTTATGCATGACTATCGCGTACGAGTCTGAGGGACTCGTCTTCTTCCGCATTCGGTGTTGGGCCAAAGCCCAACATGACTCCTCTCTCTGCCCAGCCCTCTGTCCGCAGCATGTATACAAGAAAGAAAGAAACGAATTTTGGGCCAAAGCCCAATAGAATGAACAGTTCGCAGCAGTTGGGCCCTAAAAAAAATGGGCCAGATCCATTCAATTTTTCCCCTCTACCTTATTTTTATTGTTGTGTATTTTTGATTTGCCATGTATGACTAACACCTTATCTTATTTTGTTTTCTTAACTTAGACGAATTCTAGCAAAAGTTAGTGGGTTAGCTTTAGTATAATGGGTAGTTTAATTTAAGAGAGAAACTCACAATTAGTCCCATAGATTTCATTCCCTTTTTTATGTTAAAATTATTTATGGCATCTATAATATTTATTTTTTTATATTAGAACAATTGATTTTCAAAATAGTATGACTATATATTTTGAGCTAAAGGAATCATAATTTATTCTCATTATCTTAAAGAATTCAAACGTAATGGATAGGCCAATATAAACTCAAGTATATGTTTGTAAACAATTTTTCAAGATTTATCCAAATCGTGCATATTTTTAGCTAAGCGTAGTTAATAAGAAATAATAAAAAGGATAAAGAAAACTCACATTAGCTATTTTTGTATTTTGTTTATACTCCTAAAAAATGCAAAAATCAATTAATATCTTGCCATTTGAGTGACTTCAATTTTATAAAAACGCTGCATAAACCCGCATTTTCTTTCACTTATATGCAAATTAGTATATAGCTTCTGCAAGTCTTATTTTAAATAGCATTTTTATTTAAAGCCTTAGCAATATTTATAAGTCTATTTTTAAATAGCATTATTACATTTTCATTTAAAAATTTAGCAACATTCTTAAGTCTTATTTTAAATAGCCTTGTTATTTAAAGCCTTAGCAATATTTATAAGTCTTATTTTAAATAGCATTATTATATTTTCCTTTAAAACCTTAGTAATATTTGCAAGCTGTATTTTACATCTTTGGCATTAATTAACCTAAGTTTGGACGGTAACCATATTTAATGGATTCTAAAGGATGCCTAACCCCTTCCCTTTAGGATAATCTAGAACCCTTACCTAGAATCACACTGATTAAGCAGACCCTTAACGGAGGTTTAGTTTAGCTTTACCTTAATAAATTAGGTGTCCTAATTCACCGTTAAACTAATTAGGTGGCGACTCCTTAAAATAAAACAAATAGGAATCTCCAATATGTTGTACTCTACTTTGACCCGTTTAAATGCGGTATAACAAACATATGGTAATTCTTAGATAGGGGAAAAAAGTTCTGAAACTCAAAACGACTGGTTGGGACAAGGCCCCAACATACCTTAACTTGCTAAACATGACATGAAAATAAATAAGGATAACACCCCGAATAAGATGGGACTCACCAAAAAGCTAAGACGAGCAAATCCTACTGAGCAGATGCGGCGTCCTATAAATCCGTACCTGCATCGTGAAATGCAGGCCCTCGGGCAACAGAAAAGGGACGTCAGCACATTGAATGTACTAGTATATAAAAAAACTGAATGAAATAAGCATGGTAAATGAAATAACATGCTAAGAGCTGAAACTTAAACTTGGTCATGAGCATGAACATGAATACATATGTAAATAACATGAGTAAAAATATATGTGGGAGAGGATTAGTATAATCGATATGTAACCACCATGTTAACACGTGGCGTCTGATCTCTGCCCGATCAGAAGAGTATTACCGTGATTTTGGGCAACCCATCGGCCACGCGATAGGTCCCCCCATGTCCCTTTTTCATGAGTATGTTGACCGATGATTGCTCCAACCCATTCGGTCATGTTCCGGACGGCCGAAGGTATCCATGCTACGGTTGATAAAAAGAAAAAAGGGGAAAAATCACGTGGGTTCAAGGGAGCAAGTGTCGACAAAGCACGGAGGAAGAATAATTATCGAAGGGAGAACTGAGAAACTTACGCCCATCGTTCCATCTCTCTGGAAAGGAAATGTACCCGGCCGGAATAATGTCTGCGGTCCTTACCCGGACATAGCATTCTAACCACCCTGGATCTCTGTCTTCGTCCATTTTGGAAAAGATCGGGTGCCGACCTCGCTTGGCGAACTTTATCACCCCCCCTTCGGAAGATCCTCGGGGAATATAGCAGGATGAAATGCGCCATCGTGAATTCCCTCTTGACATTGTTGGCCAATAACCGGAGGCAGGCCACGGTCCTCCAGATAATTGGACCAATTTTGGCCAAGGTCACATTGTACGTCCGGCACATCTCCAAAATAACCGGGTCAATTGCGGGGTCGAGTTTGAGCGTAAATGGATAGGTGTAAACATACAAGAAACCTTCTCTATGCATGATCAATGATAGACTCGTCGGGCCCGGGGGCAAACACCTGCACCGAACGGTTATCCCAACCGCAGTCGGCCCGGACCTGGTCAAGTTTATCCTCCGCAATAGACAAAGGATATCGCCTTACGTCGAAACCCCTACCCGTGACCGAGGATGGCTTCTCAACGTCAAATTCTTTGTTGTAGTTGGGTTTGGACGGCACTATGTCCAAGGCAATCAGTTCGATGAAGGTTTTTCCCTTCGGTTGTGAGGTTGGCTCGGCTCCCTGAGAAGAAACCGAGGGAACGTCTTGGGAGGTATTTTCAGTGTTGGCAGACATTTGGAAGATGTGAAAAAGAAGATTTGTGAATTTGAAGTAGGAAACGAAACAGTTGAAGGAAATACAAGAAAGATTGAAGAAGCAGTTGAGGAATGCAAAATGACGAGTGAAAGAGGTAACAAAGGAGCACTTTCGTTCAAAGAATGGCAACTGAAGAAGTTGGCAAAGTTGGCTTCTTACGATCAAACAAGCAAGAAATTAAGAGATGAAAACGATCAGGAGCAAGAACTGAACAAATGAAGAAGTGAAAGTAAAAATGTGAAAGGGTTAAGAGCCCTATATAGGTGTGGGAACTGTAACGGTTACAGAAGGAAGCCAATCGGGGGAGGGCCACGTGTCCCACAATTAATGAGACGTGATATGAGGCGACGTGCGTTACGGCGGTTCCCGAGGTCGGCCATTCGGGACGAGACACGTGGCCGATGTCAAAGGAACGTGGCATAACTGTTCCCGCCAAAATTAAAAGATAAGAACGAGCTTATGAAAACATCGATTTTGTGACTTATCCACTTCCCGTTACTCCGGTAAAACTACGATCCGGAAAGTGTGGGGGACTACCTGTATACAGTAAAAATCGGATATATGCAAGACCGGAGAGACCGGGGGCCGAGGGTAGGACCGAATGAGCATAAGTATATTCGGTCTTTTCTTCAGATCGGGGGAATTGCACCGAATACGGCTGACCTGAGATAAGAGAAGTGTATTTGTTAGTCCGGTTTCTCCAAGTCAAGTTTTCGTGGCCGTTAGTCCGGTTTCTTCATGTCCGAACTGAACGTGGCTGTTGGTCCGGTGAAACAGTTGCGGTGCTGCCACGCGTCAAGACCGTTCTGTCATTTTGTACAAACAACCGTACGAGTGTCAGGCCGTACGGTCCTATCTTATCCTTTTAGGGTTTTTTTTATTCTAAAAGGCTTTTGCATTGTATTCAAGGCTCATGAGGCAAACATATAAATAGAGGACATTTCCCTACCTTTGGGGGATTGACTTTTTTAGATCTAGTAGAACATTGTAATAGAAGCTTATATTAAAACTCCCTCTCTCCCTCTCTGATTTTGGTCCGGATCTACAGTGTTCTTGGCTTTGTTTATCCACTCAATACAATACATTACCCCATATATATATATATATATATATATATATATATATATATATATATATATATATATATATATACCTAAGCTTAATCACCAATATCGACATACTTATTCAAGGCATTAACATATATATCCATACTCACATATTATAGCACACGAACTCGTACATATTTCGTATTGACCAAAAGTAGATTAAAATTCATTCACATATCCTATACCTCATTTACAAATTCAATTGTTACCTAAATTCGGGGTAAACATTATGGTCATTTAGGTTTAGTTCTGACTATTGATTGGTCCAACTAAGTTGATCACTGTCCAATTTGTATTAGTACTTGAGTGTGCAGACCTTTTAGCCCTTTGACACGTATGGGGTATGATTTAAGTGGGTCCATGTTCTCATTATGATTGTGGCTGACAACTTTTAATAATTTACTTTCCCAGTACTCCTATTCAGTTAGATTTGTTTCAAAAGAGTATAAAGTTATATGTTATAAATTACTACTATTTTGATTTTCGACAAAGTTAACTTCCTGTTCATCATTAGTTCCATGTGCAAATATACTAATGTGAAGAGAGAATGATCAAAATAGTCTTTATTGTATGGACTTATGATTGCTTTGGTCCCTATTGTATACGATTTATGGAAATGATCGTTTAAGTATGTTAAAAGTTTATCACTTTAGTCTTGGTCCCTACAAACCTAACGACACCCAAAAAAATATGTCAAACTAAACGGAAGGCTCCACACGTTCCAGCTTCTTCCATCAACCAAAGGTCAAAAGTTCTCTTTCCAACCAAAGCCCTTAACCCTAACCTGAAAGAACAATGGAGAAAGTTCCAATTAAGGGGTAAGACTTGAAGAGAACTACAAATTTATGTCAATACTTTCAATGGAGTATGGAAGGAAGCCTGAAATATTTTCGATTGGATTAAGTAGCTTGTTATGGAGGATGACACGATGAACTTATAAGTTCGATGCAACCATGAAGTTCTGCTCGAAATCTGGGAGAATATATTGGGCGTGTAAGTATTGTGTTATGAGTAACTTTTATTGGTTCGTCACTATTTTTGCGATTCACATGAACTATGTTGAGTATTTTTGCGATTCACATGAAATGTTTTAGTCATATTTGCATCGACGATAGATTTTTTTGCATCAAAATAGGTTATTGCTCTTGTCTCCATTGAGAATTTTTACGTAATAAAAGTGGCTACGATGTATTCTCCATATTTAGATGATAAGAATTTCTTAAGACTTTTTGTCATGAGTTGCTACCAGATATGAGTTCTAATGGAGTATTAGTTTGAGCATAAGTTGAGAAAAAAAAAATCACTTTCTGATTGCTTGAAATAATTCACTGTAAGACTTTGACATGTTTTTTAATGGTTTGTCATTTTTAGTGTTTGGATTTAGTTTGATATATTCTGCCTATTTATTTGAGATTCTAGAGATCACAACTGAAAAGAAAATACACATTTCATGTTTTGCATCTTAGCATAAAATAGACAAATTCGTTATGTTGACTTCACTACTTCAGTCCGATTACAATAAAACTGACAGCTCCATATAAGTTCTTTGAATTATGTTCTCATTCTACATGTTTATGTTCATAGTAGAGATGCTGCTTCTATTATTTGCTTGAGATATGCTGGTTCAAGAAAGTTGGATTATTATATGTACCAATAATTGCCATTAACTATTTCTTCTGTATGTGATGTTCTGAATTTTCTGTTTGAAATTGTGGATTTTTTATTACTAGTTACTTTTTAGTTAGCATCTTGGCATAAAATAGTGTGCTGCCCTTACCTGTGTACTTTCAAAAGCAAGAAGGAATTTCCTTTACTTTATCACTACCTTAAATAAGATTTTATGTGCTATATTGTAATTACTCTATCTGTAATATTGATGGAATGGATAATTCACACTTATGTGTGAAAGATTCACATTCCTCCATGCATCACCTATCAACTAAGATGAACCTTATGTTTTGGGCAGCATGTTTAGGTATCTTAGATATATTTATGTTGATGAGGAACTGGTGAATATGTAATAAGATAAACAATATTAGCTAATAGAGGATGACAAAGGAACTTGTAAAGTCTTAAGTTTAAATTGTTAGGAAAATATATATTGTAGCAAAAGAGTAGCTTATATATTTCTGTCATGTCCTTCATGTTTCATCAATTTTAAGTTTGTGTCAACTATTTACTTTTGCTCTGAAAAGCAGAATCTGGTGTCTGAATTAGTAGGTTGCTCATTTTTGTGGTTGATAGATTAAAAGGAGCTGATCAAATATAAAGGTTATCAGGTAAATGGAAACAGTTCTCATCTTCCAATATATAGTTGGCTTTTCTATGAAGTTCTTTGGCCAAATGGCTTAAACCATATTATGCATAATTCACTCCTAACAACTTGGCATAAAATTTTGTAGGTTCCTCTAGCAGAATTAGAGGCTTTATTGCTCACTCCTGTGTATTTTTTTCTATATTGTAGGAAGTGAGATCTTGTAAATTTTTTCAACGGAAAGATAATGAAGTTGATGCAAGAACCAAATTTGTCATTCTAAATTTGTTGAGTAGAATCGCCTGAAGGAAAGGTGGAAGCCTATGAAGTTGCTGCGAATCAAGCAAGCCAAAGAATGGATGGACAATGAGAAAGAACCGACATACTACCTCGCTTAAGTTACAAAATTGAAAGCCGAAGTAGAGAAATTAAAAGTCAAACGAGAAAATGAGGAACAAGTTGAATGACTTCAAGACTTGGTAGAATATGCTACGGTTTCCTCTTATTTGTACTTGCATTGTTGTAGTATTAGTTTATAACATTCAAGGTGATTACTTGAAGGCCAATGTATTAAAATTTCTGAAAAGTCATTTGTTGTCTTAATTAGTAGTATGATTGTAATAGTTTGGCATGTGATGTAAACCTTTTCTGGGAATGTATTAATAGTATCAATTCAAAATCTCATTTGGTTGAACTTTTTATGATGAAATATGCTACTGTATTTGACTCTTTAAAGTTTACTAAGTAGTTTTCTATGATGAAATATGCTACTGCATAAACCATATGATACCAGCAAAGTTTAAAATAGCTGCCATAGCTGGTCAGTAATATGACAATCTCCATTTGTTATCGAGCTTCCTGCATTTATGCCAAAAAGTTATTGAATCATTCTGGTGACGACATAATTCGACTATCTTTTTCAAGTCAGTAAGATTGAGATTCTTCCCTTCAACATAATCAAAGTAGTCAATGATACCACCAACATACTGTTTGGTTGGCTGATGTTTCATCAATCCTTTATGATAAACTTTGATACTGAAAAAAAAAAAAAACGCCTCGGACACAGGATCTGCAGATAAAAGAATCCATATTTTAAGAGGTCAGAGCCACATTCTAGATGTTACAAAACATGTATATTTTAAACAACACCAACTTCAAATATTTTTGAATCCACAAACCAAATAAAACCAACAGTAAAAAAATCGAAAAGGTAGAATTTGATATTACCAAAAAGAAAAAACAAATTTGATAAAATGATTGGAAAATACAGTAGTAACAACTTAGCTTGTCAATTGGGCCGGTTCAGCCCGGGACCGACCCACCAAACCCGGCCCATAACCGGCCCCCTAACCCGGTAAGAGGGTAGTGGGCTGGGCTAGTGGAAAAAATTAGGGGGCTGCGCCGGACATGCCATTTAGCCCAGTAGCCCGGCCCATCAACAACCAGGATTCTAGCCCACCAAGGGCCCGGCCCGACCCACTTCGAATTAATTTAAAAAATATATATATATTTAAGTGGTATGTTTGTGTATATCTTGTATATGTTAATGGCATATTTGTGTATATCTTGAATATGTTGTTGGAATGAAGACTCCCAACGGCTATTTAAGAGCTAAAAATTATAAAAAGTTGAGAATGTGATTCAAGACTACATAAGTAATTTAAAATAAAACTTCAAACTTAAATTGATAACATTGCAAATTCAAAACATACAAACTTGAACGGTTAACTTATTACAAAGTCCAAGTGCCTACGTAACGGACCGGTACCGCCAAAAATTGGTTTGGACTTATGGAGATATATTTGACCACAATGTTGACATTTAACATGTTCCTCGTCTACTCGCTCAAAATGCAACCACACCGGACTTGAAATTGATCTTCGTACTGGAGGAGGAGTGGAGGATTATCATTATCCATTAAATTTAAATTTTGAAATTTGAACTTGGAAGTTGGAAGAGAGAGAGAGAGAGAGAGAGAGAGAGAGAGAGAGATGAGTAGGAAATCTAGGGAAAGAGGAGAGTAGAGAATTGTGAGACAATATGGAGAAGAATGAATGATATTTATAGATTGAAAATAGGGCCAAAGTATAATTTAAGGAACTTGATGGTTAAAATAAAGTTGACAACAACTAGATTTTAAAGTATCAAACTTAATAAATTTTAGTATTAGAATTTTTTTAACAGTAATTAAAATCCGGCCCGGCCCACTATGCCCACTATTTTGATCATTTTCTCCTAATGTGAACATAGTGCTTTTATTTTCATTTTTTACAGCTTAGGTTCATTAGATTCAATTGTTCTGAAATTAAATTGTGGTTATCATTCTTTTTCTTACTCCATTTGTGCTAATTTATGAGGCATTTTTTATTTTTCAAAATTCAAATTATATAAATTTTGAAGAACAATTTATAATGTATTATTTATCATATTGACATGAGAAAATTGCAAATTATAGTACTTTTCGTATAATTTTTAATGTCTAAATTTTAACTTTATTATATTGAGCTGATCTATTCCAGTTTAGCTTTAAAAATTAGTCAAATAAACTCACGGGAAGCGAAAAATGTCACATAAATTGAGACAGAAAGAATAATAATTTCATACTGCTATAATTATAAATTATTTCATTTAGAATTACATTGTCTAATAGCCAACAATGAATTAGTATCTCTAACTCTATATTTTCGTGTCACATCCATCTTCGAGTTCTAAGAAACTATTTTGGTAAATACTGACTTGATTCATCCTTCTAATCTAAACTAATAATTTTTTAAGAGTAGTGCTAAGTTAATAAGGGCCAAGTAAAATGGAATGAAGGGAGTATTTAATTAAGGAGTTGATATGGACCAATTTCGACAATTTTTTATGCCAAAATGTATTGCTAAAATTTGTGTATAAGTTCCGACAATCGGCAAGGATCTGCAAACAATTTGTACAGGTTATGACATTATCAAGCCTTGCGGCAAGTCACCAATCCATCAGAACTTTTGATGATCCAGCAAGATCTTGTGGACCAATTGATAATAAAGTTATGACACAATTGGTATGAAAGTCTTGATGATCCACCCAAACTTGCATAAAGCGGGGCAAGTTTTTTCCATTCAAACCTCTGGGCATCCACCAAAACTTATGCGCCATTTGTTTCAAAATTAAGACATAATTAGTACTAAAGTCCTGAAAATCCGCTAGAATGTGAGACATGAAAAATATTTGCTCATCCATCAGAACTTCTAACGATCAGCCAGGCTTTACTATCATATTGTGATGCCGGAACTATTTTTAAAATAGTGGCACTTGACACAAGCAATATATGAGGATTGAAAATGTTGGGCATGTGCAGAGCACGGGCAACGATTATCTAGCTAGTCAGTTTTAGAAAAAAAAAAAAATTCATTTAAATTTCATATGCAATTTTAATAGCGATTAAACAACTCATTTTCGCATGATCAACTAGATTAATACAATATAGTTTAATCTTTTCGAAATTTTAGGAACACTGTATCATTCATTTGATACAACAAAAAAATCGCTGTTGATACTTAATAGGAGCTGGTGATTTGTAATATATAAAGAGTATGCATATATGATAGTGTTGATTGCTTCATTAGTGTACGATGCTAATATGTTTTAATACGGTGTTAAAGAAATAGAACGATGGAATCCTCTATATTTTTGGTTAAAAGAAAGTCAATTTTTTGGTAGAATAAGTGTTTAGAGTCTCCCGTTACCATTCTACTATTATTTGCGTTATTTATAATTTAAACTTATATATTAAAAAGGTAAAATTACTTAAAGAGCTTACCTCTTAAATGCCTTAAAAAAATCAGTTGACCTTGTAAAAAAAGAATTTCACTGAGGGGCGGATATTAGGTAAACTCTTATGGAAAAAGATTTTGAATAAAACGATCTTTTATTTTATTTTTTATTTTCATACTGAAAACGTAACAAGAATGAGAGGTGTAGCTCAAAATGATGGATGTGATCTTGCTTAGAAAGGTAATGAGACTATTCGTGAGGCTGACAATCCTCTGTTTTAGATTATTTAATAAAGCATTTGACGAACGTAAATTATTTTTCCAATCCTTCACAAAATTTCATAATCTCTTCACGAACCAAACACGAAACTTTCGATTCATTTGGCAGGTCCATCACAAGGAAAATGAAAACCAACATTTTCTTTATTGGCCGATATCAAATACAAACTACGAGCAAATAAAATAGGGAAACCTAGATCCAAACGTTGGAGGAATCCAAAACGAAAACGGAAGCTTTTCTCTAGCGTCCTCTTGGCTAAGAAAAAGTGCACAAATATATTGCAAACACACTCACACAGACAGTTACACAGGGACATCAAAAGTGACCATATAGATAATGTCACCACTGCTGCTATATATAATAACCTTGTAATAGCAGCATTATTTAATTATGTAATACATAAGACAGATAGTGCCATGTGAAATGGCGATATATGGATTCTCATCCATTCTTTTCAACAATGGTAGTAGCAGTAGCAATCTCCACGGGAGCAATTGCCATAATCAGCGTCTTCCTTTTTCATGCACCAATGGTTACATTTCTTGTGGAAACACTTCCCATTCCAGCTCTTGCTATGCTTCCCACAGTGTTTTGCTTCTGCTATTTGCATCTCAACATGAAAAAATCTTGCGTAATCAAAATCAAGCATGCTATATATTCGGGAAGTTTCTCTACATCTTGTTTGGATGGATTTAATATTATTTTATAATGTATCGTATCGTGTCGTACTGCTTTGATGAATACAATGTTTGGATAGATTATTTTCTTTTCTTTTGTTACATACTGTCATACACCAGTAGTCTGAAAATAAACTTATAATATTATGAAAAAGTAGGGTACATATAGAGATTATAAAAAATGTAGGGTAAAGGGTAAAATAGAATTATTGAATAAAAAATATGGGCAAGATGAGGGAAAACTGGGGAACAACATGATCATACCAATCCGTTGTTACATAAAATGACGCTTTTTTCATTACATAATGATAAGTTTCATAATACAACAACAACAACAACAACAACAACAACATGCCAGTAGAATCCCACAATGTGGGTTATGGGAGGGTGGAGTGTACGCAAACCTTACCCCCACCTTGAAAGGTAGGAAGGCTGTTTCCGAAATACCCTCGGCTCAAGAGAGAAAACAAGACAAAAAGTCAGATAGGGACAAACATATCAAAAACAATATGAAAACGAGGAATAACAAAAGCGAGAAAGTCATGATAGAACAGTATGGAAAGAAAGGAGCATTAGCTACCATAGATAAATAAGATAATCAAAGTTCAAGGCCCAACAAATATAAGCAGAAATCAAATGGAAATAAACGAATGAGCAAAACTACAACTGCTAGGATGAAAGGATAAGAAACCTAGCCTTCTATCCAAATCTAAGTCCTCCACAACCTCCTATCTAAGGTCATATCCTCGGTAAGCTGAAACTGCGTCATGTCCTGTCTAATCACCTCTCCCCAATACTTCTTCGGCCTCCCTTTACCTCTCCTGAAACCGTCCATAGCCAACCTCTCACACTTCCGCACTGGAGCATCTGTGTCTCTCCTCTTCACATGCCCAAACCATCTCAGCCTCGCTTCCCGCATTTTGTTCTCCACCGATGCCACTCCCACCTTGTCCTGGATATCTTCATTCCTAATTCTATCCCTCCTAGTGTGCCCACACATCCATTGCAACATTCGCATTTCCACGACTTTTATCTTCTGAACGTGAGAGTTCTTGACTGGCCAACACTCCACCCCGTACAATAAAGTCAGTCTAACCACCACTTTGTAGAACTTGCCTTTAAGTATTGGTGGCATTTTCTTGTCACACAGCACTCCGGAAGCGAGCCTCCATTTCATCCACCCTGCACCAATACGATGTGAAACATTATCGTCGATATCCCCATCTCTTTGTATAATAGACCCAAGATACTTGAAACTTCCTTTATTTTGGATGGCCTAGGTACCAAGCCTCACTTCCTCGTCAGGCTCATGCAGTACGCCACTGAACGTGCACTCCAAGTATTCTGTCTTGGTCCCAGTCAATTTAAGCCCTTTAGACTCCAACGTCTGTCTCTAACCCTCTAGCTTAGCGTTAACTCCGATGTGAGTCTCGTCAATCAAGACTATATCATCTGCGAACAACATACACCAAGTCACCTCACCTTGTATTTGTCGCGTCAATTCATCCAGCACCAAGGCGAATAGAAATGGGCTAAGAGCTGATCCTGATGCAACCCCATCAGAATAGAGAAGTACTCTGAGTCTCCTCCTACCGTCCTTACCCTGGTCTTAGCTCCATCATACATGTCCTTTATCGCTCTAATGTACACCACAGGTACACCTTTAGCCTTCAAGCATCTCCATAGGACCTCTCTTGGCACTTTGTCGTAAGCCTTTTCTAGGTCAATAAATACCATGTGCAAGTCCCTCTTCCGCTCCCTATACTACTCCACCAATCTCCTTACAATATGAATGGCTTCTGTAGTCGAGCACCCCGGCATGAATCCAAACTGGTTCTCTGAAATAGACACACCTCTTCTAACCCTCATCTCCACCATCTTTTCCCACACTTTCATAGTGTGACTTATGAGCTTGATACCTCTATAGTTGTTGCAGCTTTGAATGTCGCCCTTGTTCTTGTACAAGGGAATCATTGTACTCCACCTCCCTTCTTCAGGCATCTTCGCTGTCTTGAAAATGACATTAAACAACACAGTCATCCACTCCAAGCCTACCACGTCTGCACTCTTCCAAAATTCCCCAGGAATCTCGTCCGGTCCCGTCGCTCATCCCCTGCGCATCCTACGAACAACTCCCTTAACCTTCTCAACCTTTATACTCCTATAATCTCCAAAGTCGCGACGCCTATCAGAGTACTCCAAATCTCCCAACACAATGTCTCTCTCCCCTTCTTCGTTCAAGAGTTTATGAAAGTATGACTACCGTCTCTGTCTAATGTGAGCTTCCTGTACCAACACTTTGCCATCCTCGTCCATGATGCACTTCACTTGATCCAGCTCGCGTGCCTTCCTATCTCTCGCCTTGGCAAGCCTAAACAACTTCTTATCCCCACCTCTGTCCTCTAGTTCTGCATAAAGGCGTTCAAAAGCTGCCGTTTTTGTCACTGAAACTACCAACTTCGTCTCCTTTCTCGCCATCTTATACTTTTCCCTGTCCGTCCGCTTCTCTTCATCATCCTTGCTATCTACCAACTTCACATACGCCTGCTTCTTTGCTTCCACCACCAATCCCCTCGGTGCCCACCACGGCGGCCTCTTGAGACCCCCAATACCTCTCTAGCTACTTCCCTAATGCAACTGGCTATCCTATCTCACATACTGCTCGCATCCCCTCCCCCCTACTATCCCACGCTCCCATAGCCATCAACTTCTCCCCCATCTCTAGGGCACTAGACAAAGTCAAACTCGCCCACCCAATCCTCGGTCGGTCATCCACGACAAATACTCCTATTGTATTTGAAGTAACAATACAACACAATCTGTAAGAAATTTTAGCCATAAATAGTCATTTCCAAATTCCGCCAAGTTATAAATGATGAAAGGATTTAAATTATGAACATACTAACAATGTAAGGAATTGTTGTGCTATCACTATAATTTAACATGTTATAATGAGTTATTATTTTCTTATAAAATGTCAATGGGCAGAACTTAAACTCATTAAAAATTTACGATACTTAACCCTGTTGGCAAACCCTCAATAACCACAAAACAAATATTTAAGAATTTCTCACCAGAGGCAAGCATAAGAAGAAAGCAAAGGAGGATTGCAGAGATAGCTATTATGTTAACTTTAGGTTGAGCCATTTCTTTAGATCTTTTTGAGATGCTTTGTGAAATCAACTTTATTAGAGGGTCTACTTATAGTGATACAAAAACAATTTTTTTTACAGACACTTGTGTTTAAATTAACATTAAGCATACAAAGTAAAGAAAATGTCAGATAAACGTTTTGAACTGATCAAAGGTTTTTCCTTCTTGCACCACCACGAAAGTAACAAGAACTTATAACTACTAATAAAGAAAGTAGCAAAATTGCCCAGGCACAACTTGTATTAATGTATTGTAACATGTTGAAAGACTTACTGGAAGCCTGATGATAGTCTTTTGTTTCATTTTTTCCCCTTCTCTCCCTAATTGAAATATTAGACTTTACTCTAGGTTGTTGTTGTTGTTGTTTTTTTGTTTTTTTGTTTTTTTTTTTTTTTTTTTTTTTTGTGGGAATGTAAGTTACTCCTTCTGTTCCATGTTATGTGTGGTACTATTTTCTTTAGAATATGTTCAAAAACGAATTGCACATTGATTTCTACTTTTAAATTAAAATACTTTTTTCCCTTACATTTGAAAACGCTTTAACTTTAAACTTTCATTTTACCTTTAATAACATGTTTTTATAATTACATACATGTCATGTGTAAAAGTTTTTCTTTGTTTCTTAAAAACTCCTGACTAAAACACTCGTATAAAATGAAATGGACAGAGTGTATTTCCCAAAGCAGACCATGCCAAGTTGAAATGAATTATTTATGTTTTTTTACACTTGGGGTGTATTTGGTATGACAGACAAAAATATTTTTCATCGAAAATGATTTCTCCAAAAATAAGTGGGTTTCTTACTTATTTTCTGGTATTTGGTAAGTAAGTTGAAAACGTTATCCCAAGAGAAATTATATATCATTTAGGCGAATACTATGGGGTGGGTTAGGATGGGGGTAGGACTATTGGCGGTGAGGGGGTGGGCATGGGGGTGAGGGTGTTCACTACAAGAAATTAAAGTTTGATCCCACTACTCCATGATAAATGTTGGGTATGCGAACAAAGTACCACATTAGTAGCTGAAAAAAAAAAAATAAAGAGCTACTTATAACGTATTGGATGCTTTTAATAGTGTGAGACCTTTTGGGGAAAACCGTGCGAGTTTGGCCCAAAGCAGACAATAGCACACCATGTTAATGGGCAACTTGCACGATTGCCCTTCTTTGGGGGTGGTCTTTAATTTGCCCCTCAAACTGTTGGTCTTTAATATTTTCCCTTCGCTTAAAATATCACGAGGTTCTGGGTTCGAACCCCGGCTTAGTCGTAAAAATAAGTTAAAATCGCAAGGCAAGGTTTTGCAAAAAATCTGCCGCATGGCTTATAAGGCAAACTTTTAGTTATGCCTTAAGGAAAAGTTTGTCTTATGTTTATGCGGCAGACTTTGGTTAAGGCATAACCAAAAGTCTGCCGGAGATGACAGACTTTGTCTTATAAGGCAGACTTTTAGTTTTGCCTTATAAAGCAAAGGTTGCCATCGCCGGCAGACTTTTTGTTATGTCTTAACCAAAGTTTGCCGCATAAGGCAGACTTTTTTCAAAGCCTTGCCTTGCGATTTTTTTTTTTTTTTTTACTGAGCGAGGGTTTGAACCCAGAACCTTGGGGTATTTTTGTCCATCATTTTAAGCGAAGGACAAAAATTAAAGACCACCCCAAAAGAAGGGTAATTCACGCAAAAAAGTTGCATGTTAAGAGTATCTTTGAGCCGTTTTAGCCCAACAATAAATCCTGATTATATTCTAGATGGTAAATTGAGATAAAAAAATCACGTGGATTGCCCTTCAATTCACTGGTCCTTAATTTTTGCCCTTCAATTCACTGGTCCTTAATTTTTGCCCCTACTTCTCATTTAATGAAAATTCATGGGCTAAAGTACCCTTTTCGCCCCAAAAATGTTGGGTTCTATCCCGAGCAGAGTCGAAAATAATAATAATTTCGCAAGCATAGGTTTCATAGGTGAAGTTACATAGAAGCTATGCCTTGTCCGGCAAAAGTTCGTGGAAATGAAGTTTTGCCTTAATTTCGCAACTATGCGTATAGGCATAGGTTCTATGTAGTTTCATAGAAATCTTTGTTGTGTCCGACATAGTTTCTATGTAACTACATAGCGAATAAGCATAGTTTCATATGAACTTATGCCTTACAATTTTTTTTCTTTTTTTTTACTGAGCAGGAGTTCAAACCCAAAACCTTGGGGTATTTTCGGCCGCCTTTTTAAGCGAAGGGAAAAAATTAAAGACCAACAATTTGAGGGGCAAAAATTGAAGATCAACGCCTTTGAAGGGCAATCATGCAAATTGACCAAATTGAGATACATATATGTTATCCTTTTTTAAAACTTATTTAACAATTTTCATCAAAAAAAAAAAAGATACATTTATGTTATACTTGCATTTTTCTAGGTGGGCATAAGGGTTGATTACGAGATGTGTTGTATAAAATAATGTTAGCTTGTTGAGCATAAATTAGATAGCTAAGTTGAGAGGGCTCAGTTGGGGAGACTAATTGTGTGTGCCCTAGCTTAAGTCGTGACAATGTTTTCTTACATGTTTTATTGACAAAATACATAGAGTTTACTTCCGCGACCCCTCATTCATCAATGTTTGTATTGAATTAGGGTTAGATGTCATGTATGATGCAATATTTTTCTTCACAAGTTTGCGCGTCTATTCGCGTACTCTCGCCGTCCAGTTTTACTTGTCCAATATAATAAAAATAGTTATTCAATTTTACTTGTCCACTTTAGAAAATCAAGAAATAATTTACCACTTTTTTCCTATTTTACCCTTATGTCACGACCCCACTAGAGGGCCACGACAGGTACCCGGAGCTAGCCATCGAGCACCACCTTTCCTTTTATCATCTGCCTCATCCTGAATAAATACAATTCTCAAAGCAACACTTAATATGGAACAGTCTTCAATAACTCCTCAAAACATATGTATATATGCATAAGTCCATGAGGCTACAAAATGGTATACAAGACATACACTAAAGAGATCATAAGACATCTACTACCCACATATGTCTACAAGCCTCTAACTGGAATACTGAAAATCATAAGGACGGGATAGGACCCCGCCATGCCCCTTTATGTACACAAAAGAATATACCAATAAGCTGCAACTCCGGAGTAGTGGAGTGCTCCTGTAAGTCTGCTGAATAAGCTCCTAGGAATCTGGACCGTCTCCCTGTCTACCTGCGGGCATGAACGCAGCGTCCACAAAAGAAAGGACGTCAGTACGAACAATGTACTGAGTATGTAAGGTAGGAATAATAACATCGTAAAGAAATAAAGAAGTATGAGATAAAGAGATAACCTGTAAATGATTGCCTCTGAAGGCGGATATCATGCATGTTAACTTTCTTCAACATCTTGCGTACATATATTTATATATATCATCATTAATGCTGCGGAACGTGCAGCCCGGTCCATAATTTCATATGTTGCTGCGGAACGTGCAGCCCGATCCATTTATCCATATATTCATTACATATCTATTAACTTCCACCGTATTGCAAAACAGCTCCAAAACAACAATAGCAACATCCATAATATCATAGTCAAGAAGTTACATTTGAATTAGTCTCAAATTTAACCAAATCCCCTTTTCGAGTTCACCTCATAGTCACCTTCTTCGCTACAACATTTATAGCTTCTCCACTTTAATTATTTTCCCTTCTAAGGGGTATTAAACCTTTACATCAACTCAACCATACAAATAGGGTGAAGAACATACCTTGTATTTGAAGAACTTCAACTTACACAACTTGTTTCAAGGCCAAGTTCACCACAACACTAAGTGAAAGCAAGAACATCCAACTTCCATAAATTAACTAGGTTTTCAAGGTTGATCTTCTCTTGATTTGATTTGGAATGATATGGTGTGTTTATGGGTGTTAAAGGGAGCTTAGAGAGAAATTAGGATTGATTTTGGGTGAAAAATGAGGCTCAAGTCGTGGAAATGGGTATTTAAAAGCTTGGGAAAAAAATTCCACTGACTCAAATTTATGGAAACTTGGGGCAAAATACGAGTTACTGTTCATCACGTACTTCAAAGTACGTGATACTGTTCATCCCGTACTTTGGAGGCAAAAATTTTAACTTTCTGGAAATTTTGGAAAAATATGCCCAAAAAGTGTGGGACGTACTCTATTGTACGGGCCGTAGTTTCCTCTGTATTTCACAGAAATGCGATCTATCAGTTGCATTGGAAAGAAGACTCGCTGAACTTCAATTTACATAGGTTATGGATTCCGTAACTCCTTATATTTTAGGAGATATGCCTCTTCAAAGTTGGACCAAAATCATGTCAAAAATTCTGCCAAGTTTTCCAAATTTTCAACGAACCTAATTTCTTCGATTCACTTGATCCCAAAACCCTTAAATACTTGTCTAACACTTATTAAAAGTTTCCTTAACCTTTTAGGGGTATCATAGCCTCTCTGGACTTACATTATCGCGAAAATTCATGAGGTGCAACACTTTAGTATTAATAAGTCAAAATTTTCAATTCCTTTTTCTAAGACTTAGGAATTATGCTAGTCAAACTTGTCTTAATATGAAAATTTTGGCTCCAAAACTAACTTTTTATGGGGAATATGTAAATTGTTGGACCCATTACTTAATTAGTTGGCCGCACATTTTTTTAAAGCTTTAATTGATTTCAATCATTAGGTAATTAGCAATAATTAGGGGTAATATGATAAACTTTCCGTTTTATTTTTGGCTTCTTAATAGACATGTCAAGTCAATATGTGACAAGTAAAACTGGAGAGAGGGAGTAACTTAATTCTTTCTTGGAAGTTGAAAATGATGTGTTCAAGAAGAAGAAGAATTAATACCTTTTTAGTTTCTTGAAATAACTTATTTTGGAACAAATTAAAAAGGCTACAAACTCACTTAAAAGGGAACGGAGAGAGTAATATGTTACTCACATGTAGTACTTAGTAACACTAGACATTTTTCTCAATACTAAATTAACTGAAAATTCTTCGACATCATCATATTAATGTAATAATGACACCAAACAATTTCTTTAAATGGAGTACAGAATGACTTCATACTGGTGGCTCCAAGAAGAAAACTTATAACACCATAATACAAACATAATTTAGAACTATTTTCTCACAATCACTACAATTCTAGCGAACTGATAGCGTTTTTATTCTTTAACACAAGTCAACACATTATCATGTATTTATCATAAAATACGTAACAAAGGAGAATCCTGAGAGCATTTGACGGACTATTAGCAATTGAAGAAGCAGAAGCAAGGACGACTAAGGCCTTTTCTAATGCACTCACCCTTGAATGCCCCCTCTTTTTTGCACACTTCAGTGCAAGTCTCGCTAAAAAGGCAAAAGCCTTCAAATTGCACGCTCTCTCTTCTGCAAACATTGCCTTCAGCCACTTGCATCTCTGCATCGAATAACAACTTATCATAACTTTTCTCTATTAAAATCTATTGGTAGACTCTGTTAAAGTTTTTTTTTTTTTTTTTTTTTAAAAAAAAAAAAAAAAAACTAGGGAACCCATAGTTTCTACCCTTTAGGTGCACTCTGGTAAACCTCGCTCCAAGTGCAATAGCCTTGAAATCAGAAAGGGGATGTAAACTGCACTAGGCATGCAAGCCCCATGCGACGAGCGTAGATTAAGAAGGTTATTGGCGAGGAGAATCGATCCCTGGTATCTCGTGTGGGTAACCGCTCGCTGATCCAACTCAGTCATGCGGGTAGACTCAGTCAATGTTGGAGTAGTTGTAAATCAAAATTTTTTAGGATCAAATATTTCTTAGTTTAATTAATTCATGATTATATGGGAATAGGTTTTCAAGTTAATATTTAAAATAGGTTTTGCACTATTATAAATATATATGCTTCTATCTATTTTCTAGTAGTGGGAAATTCATTTATTGTAATTGAAATATATGTTTTTCTTCTCAAGATTTATTGGAATATGTATAATTGTTTTGTTATAATAATAACAGTAATCATTTCATATTAGCCAGTGCGTGCCTGTGTTTGCTAAGGCATATATAGCTAGGGAATGCTTCCTGTATGACGACAAGATCACCGCTGGTTAATAACCAACATAAAATTAATCGATTTATAATAAATTCTCACAATCTGCTATTTTAAATCAGATTGTACTTTTGGGTACAAATACAGCAAAACAGAGAGTGAGCGATATTATTTTTGAAGACCGACTACAACTAGCTTGGGATTGAGGCATAAATACTAGCAATACAAAATAGTCAAAAATGAAATATTTTCTCCGTCTCATTTTAAGTGTCTTAGTTTGACTATGCACAAAATTTAAGAAATAAAAGGCGACTTTTGAATCTTGTGGTCCTAAATTAAATATGTGTGTAATGTACTAAAATGCCCTTTGAATCTTGTGGTTTTAAATTTGACATGTAAGATGTTTGAACTGTCAACTTACTAAACATAGAAAGAGACATTTTTTTTTTGGAACCGATCGAAAACGAAAGTAAGATACTTAAATCGGGACGGAGAGACTAATAAAGGAACAAGTACCAACCATAGGATGAAATGAGCAGGAGGAAGAAGAGGAGAGCCAGGAAGGTAGTGTAGCTCACTAGTGACTTTGCCATATTTTTATTTTCTTTGAAATGATTTGTGTATAATGAGAGGTATTTATAGGAAGGCCTGGTAATTTATTTAATTGTTTCGTCAAACTTTCCACCGAAACAGCTTTAGCTAGTAAGTTGTTGTTTTGAGTGTGTTTCAAAGCTGGTGGCGATAGAAGCAATGTGGTCAAATGTTTTTTCTTGTTTAAGAACCGTAGATGTTACAACCCCTTCTCTAATTTCTCAAACTTGAGTTTTTTACTAGCTTGTGCATTTAAGACTTCTTTGATTGGTCTAGATAGAATAGGATTCTTGAAAGGAACGAAATCTTGAAGGTTTATACTTTAAGAGTTTTGTCATTAGACCATGGCTCACAAGAAGTGTGCAATCTGTTTTTCTGTTTAAGAGAGAAGATCTATTTTTGTTATCATCTTTCTATGCATCAATCATAGGTCGTTTGTTTTTCTTGATTTATTCTTTGGGTTTTGCACTTTATCAGAAAGTTGATTTCTATGTATTGGATTGGGAAAATAATTTCTAGAGATGGGAAGTTTGTTTTCAGATGAAAACAGATTTTATCAGAAAATCAGTTAGCTAGAGATTTGTTTTATAGGGTTTGAAGACAAGTGGGTCGTGTTCAATCCCGATAACTCTTTTATGGACCCAGTTCGAAGTAATGGTGTGTACGAGTAAGGCACAATAAGAAACAAAAATATAAGATAGTGATTCAAGAAGCTAAAATGAGTAATGAATAAACTTGTGTATATTGCCTTTTTAAGAAAAGAAGAGGGGTAGGGTTACAAGAGCATGAACAATAGGATCCCTTTCCTTCTATCGTAAGCTACCCTTATATAAGCCAAAGTTGGACTTTTCAAACCCTAAAGCATGGGTAATGTGACCTCTCTGCAGCCCCAACATTAGTATGTACAGTGGCGCTCTGATCGAAGTTGGTGCATATGACCCGCCAATATAGATAGTCCCCCACTTTCCGAGGCCTCCCTAGCATGAGTCAAAGAAGTGGAAGAATTCTAGAGTCTTGCCTTATCTTATCCTTGTAGCCGAGTCATTTCTCAATCTCTATGCGCCTAACCAGATGATTTATCTTCTTCGCATGCTTTCTCCCTTCATTTAATGTCCTGTCTCCTTTGTTAGACGCTGATGTCCACGTGTCTTGTCCTTAGCCAAGACATGTAACGACCCGTTTGGTCGTTATTGCATTTCTGACCCTTTTTA
Source organism: Lycium barbarum (assembly GCF_019175385.1). Taxonomy (NCBI): domain Eukaryota; kingdom Viridiplantae; phylum Streptophyta; class Magnoliopsida; order Solanales; family Solanaceae; genus Lycium; species Lycium barbarum. The sequence continues at coordinate 109,431 of NW_026843471.1, forward strand.
CCCTTTCCCGAGTTTGGTTAGCTCCCTTCTGACCCGAGAGGACCGTTGACACGCTTCCCGAGGTGTTTAGATTTGATTCAGACGACTTTTTGTAAAATTGGGCTTTAAGAAAAAAAATAGTTGACTCAAAGTTGACTTTTGGGTAAACGGACCTTTTTCGAAAATCCGCCAATTCCGAGAGGTCCAGATGGTCGTTTAGAACTTGTGTGTATATTTGGTTCGATTCCCAATGCACTAGGGTGCATTTTGGGACTTAGGTTGGGAAGCTTGAATTAAGGTACTGGGGGTTGAATCGGTGAACGAGACCTCTGTTGGGAATTTCGTGGCCACGAGCGCGTTCGTGTTTTTATATGTGTCTATGTATGTGGTACGTGAGCAGATGGCCTCGGGAATTAGTCGAAAAATCGATTTGAAGTGTGAAAACTTGGGTGGATTCTGGTGTCTGGTGCCTGCTTTAGCGGCACTAGCACCGTGGCAGCGGTACCGCTGGAGCAGTGACCCTGCCCCTGGAGCGGTCCTGGCCATTTGGGCTTGACCGCTGCACCACTGGAGCGGCATCGCTGGGGCGGCCTTAGCGTCACCAAAGCGGGTGACGGGCAGTGAGTGCATTTAATGAAGTGTTAAAAGCCATTAGTCTCTCTTTTAATACCATTACGAAAATAGAGCTCTTGGGATCTGTTCTTGGAGATTATTGGTGAAGGTTCCTGGTGGTAAGTTCTCCTAATCGTCTTTACTAATTCCTAGCTCTTAATCATCATAGATTCCTCTTCCCTTAGTAATTCCTTAGTAATGGAAGATAAAAGTGGAGTTAATAAATGTTCTATCTAGGCTTATTAATGATGAAATTGATGGAGTTTATGCTAGAGTTTGATGAATCTAAGGTTGTTAATCATATATCTTCCATTATTAGAGTTGAATTCTTGAATCAAAGAGTTAGTGTTTATACCCAAAATTGGGGGTTTTACTTGAAATCTGAAATTAGGTGAATCCTTGAGTTAATAAGTAATTAGTTGTTAGGTTATGATCACCTAGTGCTTAATTTGATATTTTACTCCTGAATTTCCCGTTTTGACCTTGTGGGCCCCGTTTCCCCAAATTCTAGGGTTGGATTGGATCTAAATTTAATGATAGCAATATTAGTATCGTTCTTAATGATTTCTAATCTAGATTTCGAATATGCCTAGACTTCTTTGATATTGAGGCTCAGCGGAAATGCAAGGCAAAAGAGTGATTTGTCGATGTTTGTTGTTCGGCCATCCAAGTAGGTTATGGCTTACCCTTGGTGAGACTTCGTATAGCGAAGCATATATTTAGGTAATATTGTCGGAGACAGCATGTAAACCTTCGGGTATAAGTTAGGTGGGATATTGTTTTAGGTTGGGCCCTGTTGCATGATTGGGGCTAGCCAACCCATTGTGTTGTGACTTGATTGTTCTATCGTGTTGGCTAGATGTCATGTGTTGTTAGTAGATACTGGAATATGTTGTTCTATCTTAATTGTGATATTGTAGTATCTTACGGGTTGATGTTGGTACGAGGATAGAGTTCTATGTGACTTGTGTAGCCTTTCATGACATTGTTGGCGTACCCATGTTAGTACATGTGACACTGATATATTATTAGCGTACCCACGTTGGTACTTGTGACCTTGATACGTTGTTGCCGTACCCATGTTGGTACTTGTGATATTGATCAGATTATTGATGTTGACATATGCATCGCATCCATTCTCATGATATACTGGTGATACATTGTTGGTATTGATGAAACATTGTGATGAGCTTGGCTCAGTTTTTAAATGAGAGTGATGTGAGAGTCCGATACCCGATGTTAGTACCGAAATCATGGATTGAGTGAGTATATGGACTCCGTGGGTCCCCCAAGGTGGTGCCGGTGAGAACCCCCGTGGGCAAAGATTTGGGTCTCGTCTATCTGTTGGGCAAAGATTCAAAACGAGTGGCACTTAGACTTCGCGAGTCACCTTGGGTTGTGCTACTGAGATGTCGATACTTTCGTCCGAAGTACATGTGTACACAGCATTGCATTGCATTGCATTATGGCTTATATTGTGATGATCTAGTGATCTACTTGTGTTGTTGGGCTCGGATTGGATATATCGAGACTTGGCACACTTTGGTTTAGATGTTCTGCCTAGGCGATGACAGATTCTCGATTCTGATTGTGTTTGACTTATACTTGTTGATTTATCTGCTTGTTCTGCGAGTCCCGAGCAATCACTGTTGGAGAAGGGGATGCTTCTACTTTCTACGGGCTCCTAGGCTTGACTCATCGTTGTCAAGGAGATTTTGGTTTTTCTGAGCGATGTGTATGTGGCTTTGTTCACCATCTCACCTCCGAAAATCATGTTGATAGTGTGAGTAGGTTGCGGTATCTTTTCCGATTTTTGTTCGCGATTTCGATCAGGTTGAGTTTTGCCTGGTCACTGATGTATTCTCTTAACTGGCCTGCTCGCAACAATCGAGCTACCTCGACCCTCATATTCGAGTAGTTTTCTGTGGCATGCCCATATGTAACATGAAAGTGGCATGATAACCAGGTATTCCTCTTATCCGGGTTTGGCCGGATCTTATCAGGGAACCTGGCTTCCTTCATTGTTCTCATCACTGCGACAAGCTCCACCGTGCCTATATTAAAATTATGGTTTGTCAAATTTAGGGGTCTGATTCCCTCTTGATATTGATCTATCGGAAAGGGAGGGGGGGCGGGGGCTCCTGATGAGGCTTCGATTGCTTCTATGACTCCCCCGGTTTATGCTTTGGCTGGGGAATCTGTGAGTTTTGTGTGGCTCGAACCGTCTGTTATGGCTCACAGTACTCATAATAAATCCTGGATCCGGCCTTTTGGCGAGGCGATTACCCACTTCCATTGGCGCTGCAGCTCATTGATCCTCCTCGATACGTATCTTGGTTGTGTACCTAAGATTTATTTCGCTCCACGTTTTGCCTGGGAACTCCCTTAAGCTCTCTTTTTGTCACGACCCAGCTAGAGGGCCATGACGGGTACCCGGAGCTACCCTACCGAGGACCACCAAACTCACTGGTACCACGATGCAGCCAGTGCGGTAAATTACATACGGACCAATGTCGTCGAGGCTCAGATGCTTGTTATGCTTGTGGTCAGACTGGGCATATGATGCGTGATTGTCCACCGTTGGGTGATGGAGGTAGGGTCCAGCCCACAGGATCAGCAGATGGTTCCTCATCGTCTTTACGCCCTTTGGGGCAAGGCTCACAAGCGCCATCAGGTCGTGGCAGGGGCAGAGGAGGAGCATCCAATTCAAGTGGCCCTCAGGCCCTTATTTATACATTGGCCGGGCGACAGGACCTTGAGTCCTCCCATGCTGTGGTCACAGGTATATTATCAGTATTCTCTTATAATGTTCATGCATTGATTGATCCGGGGTTCTACTTTGTTGTATATTACTCCTTACATTGCTAATTGCATTGCGGTGAAACCCGAGCCAATCAAAACTTTTGTAGTGTCTACTCCTGTTGGTGACCCAGCAATTGCCTAAAAAGTATATAGAAACTATGTGGTTGGGGTTTGTGATCGTCATACTATAGCTCATCTGATCAAACTGAAGATATTATATTTTGATGTTATTATGGGCATGGATTAGCTGGCCTCCTGTTATGCCAATGTTGACTGTAGAACAAAAATGGTTCGATTCCAATTCCCGGGAGAACCAGTGTTAGAATGGAAAGGTAATACAGCGTCCCTGAGAGGTAGGTTTATTTCCTATCTCAAAGCGAGGGAGATGATTGCTAAGGGCTATATCTATCATTTAGTCCGGGTTCATGACACTGAAGTAAAACTGCCAACTCTTCAATCGGTTCTGGTAGTGAATGAATTTTCGGATATATTTCCAGATGAGCTTCCAGGTCTTCCACCAGAATGAGAGATCGATTTTACCATCGATGTGCTGCCGGATACCAAACCCATATCTATTCCTCCTTATAGGATGACTCCTGCAGAATTGAAAGAGCTAAAGGCACAACTAAAAGATCTGCTTGAAAAAGGCTTTATTAGGCCTAGTTCATCGCCATGGGGAGCACCTGTGTTGTTCATGAGAAAGAAATATGGTTCCTTGCGAATATCCGGGTACCCGTCATGGCCTTCTAGCTGGGTCGTGACAAAAGTGGTACCAGAGCAGTTCGTCCTAGGGTGTGTCTACGAGCCGTGTCCGGTAGAGTCTCACCGTTCTCGGAGGCATTGCTGAAATTAGACAGGAAAATACTAGATAGTTGCATTCTTGACTTGACTCTATCGCACGATCTAAGATGAGAAGGAAGGGAAATAGATCCTAAATGCCCTGCATCCTCTTGTTTATAAGTGTAGCGCGCTTCACACTCATGAACAAGACTCTACCGGACACGGCTCGTAGACACACCCTAGGACGAACTGCTCTGGTACCACTTTTGTCACGACCCAGCTAGAAGGTCATGACGGGTACCCGGACATTCGCAAGGAACCATATTTCTTTCTCATGAACAACACAGGTTCTCCCCATGGCGATGAACTAGGCCTAATAAAGCCTTTTTCAAGCAGATCTTTTAGTTGTGCCTTTAGCTCTTTCAATTCTGCAGGAGTCATCCTATAAGGAGGAATAGATATGGGTTTGGTATCCGGCAGCACATCGATGGTAAAATCGATCTCTCATTCTGGTGGAAGACCTGGAAGCTCATCTGGAAATACATCCGAAAATTCATTCACTACCAGAACCAATTGAAGAGTTGGCAGTTTTGCTTCAGTGTCATGAACCCGGACTAAATGATAGATATAGCCCTTAGCAATCATCTCCCTCGCTTTGAGATAGGAAATAAACCTACCTCTCAGGGACGCTGTATTACCTTTCCATTCTAACACTGGTTCTCCCGGGAATTGGAATCGAACCATTTTTGTTCTACAGTCAACATTGGCATAACAGGAGGCCAGCTAATCCATGCCTATAATAACATCAAAATATAATATCTTCAGTTTGATCAGATGAGCTATAGTATGACGATCACAAACTACAACCACACAGTTTCTATAGACTTTTCTGGCTATTGCTGGGTCACCAACAGGAGTAGATACTTCAAAAGTTTTGATTGGCTCGGGTTTCACCCCAATGCGATCAACAATGTATGGAGTAATATACGACAAAGTAGAACCCGAATCAATCAATGCATAAATATTATAAGAGAATACTGATAATATACCTGTGACCACATCATGGAAGAACTCAAGGTCCTGTCGCCCGGCCAATGCATAAATAAGGGCCTGAGGGCCACTTGAATTGGATTCTCCTCCTCTGCCCTTGCCACGACCTGATGGCGCTTGTGAACCTTGCCCCAAAGGGCGTACAGATGATGAGGAACCAGCTGCTGATCCTGTGGGCTGGAACCTACCTCTATCACCCAAAGATGGACAATCACGCATCATATGCCCAGTCTGACCACAAGCATAACAAGCATCTGTGCCTCGGCGACATTGGCCGTATGTAATTTACCGCACTGGCTGCATCGTGGTACCGGTGGTCTCCTCTGACTAGGATCGCCTCCAAACTGAGGACCCGATCCAGAATAAACGGGGCGGTCAAATCTCCTTCCCGCAAATCGAGGAGGTGCACTAGCCGCGGACTGGCCTGAATATCTGGAATGTTGTTGCCTCTGACCCCCTCTGTACTTACCACTGCCACCGGCAGATCTAGCCCTCTACCTATTCCCTCTATCAATATCGCGCTCACCCCTATGCGGCTGCTGTTGTTCCTCTAAATTCTGGGCATGGGCCTGAATACGAGAAATGTCCATCCCTTCCTGAAGAGAAGTCGTCAAGTAGTCTTTAATCAAGTGCGGCCCCAAGCCACTCACAAATCGATGCACTCGATCTCACATATCAGCTACCATAGTCGGAGCATACCTAGCCAATGAATTGAACCGAAGGCTATACTCTCAGGCGCTCATATTTCCCTGTCTGAGATTTAAGAATCTGTCGGCTCGGGCCCGTTGAACTTCAGGTGGCAAATAATGGCGAATGAAGGCATCTACGAACTCTTGCCATACCGGAGGAGGTGCATTTTCCCCTCTCTAAAGTATCCAATTATTATACCACAGAACTGCTACATCTCGCAACCTATAGGACGCCAACTCCACTGACTCAGTATCAGAAGCGTGTATTATTCTTAGCGTCCTCAACATCTCATTTATAAAGCCCTGGGGGTCCTCATCCGGCTTTGACCCGAAAAATTCTGGCGTGTTCAAACTCATAAAATCACGGGCTCTGGCATTAGTCGCTCTGTCACCAGGACTCGCACTCTGCCGCTGGGTCTGGGCGGCTACTAACTGAGTCAACAACTGGACTGCATCTCGCACGTCCCGATCTGGAGCAACCGGGGAAGGGTCTGGAGCCCTTCCATGCTCTTCTGTTACTGGAGGAGTAGAGGTAGTATGATAGGGAGTGACACTCAGAGCCTCGCTATGTTCTAGCTCAACCGGGGGTTCTCGGCTGGTACCTTCTCCAGTAGCGCCCAGTATTGTGCTGACTTTCTTCTACTTTCTCGGAGGCATCGCTGAAATTAGACAAGAAAATACAAGATAGTTGCATTCTTGAGTTGACTCTATCGCACGATCTAAGATAAGGAAGGTCAATAGTTCTTAAATGCCATGCAGCCTCCTGTTTATAAGTGTAGCGCGCTTCACACCCATAAACAAGACTCTACCGGACACGGCTCGTAGACACACCCTAGGACGAACTGCTCTAATACCACTTTTGTCACGACCCAGCTAGAGGGCCATGACGGGTACCCGGAGCTACCCTACCGAGCACCACCAAACTCACTTGTCATCACATTCAATCTGAACATGCACCGTTCTCATCATAAAACCCATCACGAGACAACCTTCATTTACTTCCCAAACATATATATACACATAAATATACATATACATAGGCCCACAAGGCTACAAAATGATGTGCAGAATATGCACTAATAAGATCATAAGACATCTACTACCCACACACATGTATCTACGAGACTCTACTAGAATACTTGAATCATAAGGTCGAGACAGGACCCCTCCATGCCCTAAATATGTACACAAAAAACATACCAACAAGCGGCAACTCCGGAGAAGCGGAGTGCTCCTATAAGACCGCTGATAGGGCTCCTAGGTATCCAGTTCGTCTCCCTGTCTACCTGTGGGCATGAACGCAGCGTCCATAAAAGGAAGGACGTCAGTACGAACGATGTACTGAGTATGTAAGGCATGAACCATAATGTAGTAAAGCAATAAGGAAACATGAGGGAAAAAGACAACCTGTATATCAAACTACCCCTTAAGGCGAATTCCATGCATGCTTAGCCTTTTAAGAAAACATTTTTTTCATACATTCATAACATAATATCATCACTAGCCCGCGTCCGGGGTAATCATCTCACGCCGCCCACTAGTGGTGACTGCCCGGCCAACTAGGCACGGTGTAACTATCATCATCCATAAGCCGCCCACCGAAGTGGTGTCTGCCCGACCAACTAGGCACGGTGTAATCATACATAAAAATAAGCATACATGAGAGCCCAATTAAAAGATACAACTCTATCGGAGTGACGTAAGGTCGGTAACCTCCAATTATGTTATGGAACAATCATGATCGCCATGTCTCACCTTGAAGGAAATAGTATTATAAGGTGAGACTATCAACAATGAGTGATATCAAGAAAATCATGCAATAGTATCATTGGTCTCATTATAGCATCGTTTCATAAGCTTTAGAATCTCGATGAATAAAATTATTATAATCATCGTCATTCATAGAACATATCTCCTCTCTCGTAGGAAGCTCTTCGAAATCTTTAGCCTTCAACTTTGGGATACGAGAAAATCATGGAAATATAAAGGAATCATAGTATAGGAGTCATGCCTTTGAAAAAAAGGGACTAGCCTTACATACCTTTATGCCTCTTTAACTTTATCGACTAAACGTTTCCCCCTCCAAGCTCACGATTCTACATTCAAGAGATTTTGTACTAAACATTATTCAACTTATTCAATTGGAAGCATACTTGTGTACTAAACATTATTCAACTCTTAAAATTCCCTTTCAAAGCCATCCTTGACCATAACTACAATGCAACACCATATCCATTTTCATATAATACTTCCTCAACATCATTAGTATCATTCACAACATGATTATACACATGGCATAACAAAAATTATGATTCAAGTCAAATTACTATTCAAGAATATCATTATTTCCACATTTGAGCCTCATATTCTACTTTCTTCCCCAATTCAAGTCATTCAACCACTCAATACTCCTAATAAGATGAAATGAATACAAAACTCACCTATGGTGATGTAGGAATGGACTTTGGATGAAAAATACTTTACTTGAGAAAAACCCCAACTTCAATTCCAACAGAATTTTTGGCTTCCATCAACCCTAGTGAGCATCCACACACTTTATCCTCTTGATTCTTTGTGGTTAATCTTTGATTTCTCTTGGATTTGTGTTGATACGGTGAGTTAATGGAGGCTTTGAGAGGATTTAGGATTTTAATTTGGGTGAAAAATGAGGCCTAAATAGTGGGAATGAGTATATAAAAGTTGGGAAAAAAATTTCCAACGCCCCAATTTCTGGAAATCTCGGGAATAGTACGTGTTACTGTTCATCACGTACTTTGAAGTACGTGACGAACAGTATCACGTACTTTGGGAGGCAAAAATTTTATGTTCTGGAAATTCTGGGCAAAATACGCTCAGACAGTACAGGCCGTATTTCACTCAGTACTTTACAGAAATGTGATCTGTCAGTTGTATTGGAAAGAAGACTCGCCGAACTTCAATTTACATAGGTTATGGGTTCCGTAACTCCTCATATTGTAGGAGATATGCGCCTGACAAGATGGGCCAAAATTTTCATCAAAATTTTGTCAAGTTTTTTCCAAATTTTCAAAGAACCTAATTTCTTCGATTCGCTTGATTCCGAAACCTTTAAATACTTGTCTAACACTTATTAAAAGTCTTCCTTGACCTTATAGGGGTATCACGGCCTCTCTGGACTCACGTTAGTTTGCTTACAACGACGCGAACATCCACGAGGTGTAGCACTTTTAACTTCCTAGACGCGTTTGAACTGTTCGGATTTAGGCCATCCGTGAAAGCGGCTGTGCTCAATCCTCCTGGATAGCCAGTAACAACATTCTCTCCCTTTGGAATCTGTCCACTAATCCCCTTAGCAGTTTGTCCGCCCTCTATTTTATGGCGAACACGTCTTGCTTGTGCGTTTTCACCCTCTGAGCACTCGCATAAGCTTTGACAAAAGCTTCTACAAGAGAATCAAAAGAATCAATATAATTTTTGAGTAAGTGAGTGTTCTAGGAAAGTGCTCCCTTAATGAGCGTGTGTTGAAATTTTTTCAGCATGTCTGATTCGATCTCGTGTTGTTTTAGGTCATGCCCAGTGACGGCCCCTTCGAAAGTTGATATACATTCTTTCGAATCCGCGGTCCCATCATATTTAGGTATGTCATGCATTTTGAATCTTCTCGAAATGTGGTAGACGAATCTTCTCTAATCTATTCAAGATATTACTCTACGAGGTAGACGAATGCATTGATATCAATTCTACTTTTTTAGGCTAGGTCAAATTCAAAATCAACCCCGAGCCCCGTGGTCAAACTCTAAAATAAATTACATATATGTGATACCCATAACCAAGTGAATCCAAATCTATGGTTATATTTTCATTTGATGTCCATTCGGATAGTCAAAAGTCAATTTAGGTGATTCTAAATCTACTGAAAATCCCCAATTTCCATCTTTAATATCATGTTTAAATGATAAATCCAACATTAGGTTCATGAAATAATAATAATAGATTAAGTTAGAATCACTTACCCCCAAGCTTGTAGATGAAAAACCCTAGCCTCTCAAAACCGAGTTCCAAGAATAGGGAAATGAAATAAAGACCGCACAAATCCGACTTAAATAGTATCGTGAAGTTGCTGTAAAAGAAATTGTTATACAGTATCTAGTAAAATGGGCATAACGCTTTGTAGAAAGTTCGAAATGAAGAATGGTTCGAACCACCAGAAACTAGACCAAAGTCCTACCACTTCTGTGTAAATATCATCTCCAAATTCTTCTAGATTAGGAGTAGTTCTCTTGTGAAATCGGGCCAAATCATGTTTCAGCACTTTGAATCTTCTCCATACTTGCTTTAAACGGACGGAAACTCACCGAGTCGGGTTCCCTCCAAACCATTCAACAAGTCCGAGTACCTGATATGGACTTTCTCAAAGGCTCAAAACATATATTGAAACCTCACATCTCAAAAACAAACTTTTGAAATCCTCAAGTTTCTAACTTTTATACAATAGTGTAGAATGCAGCCGAGCCCCCCGAGTTCTAATCCGGACATAAGTACAAGTTCAAAACCATCATACGATCCTATTTCAACCTTTGAGTGGTGATTCTAAGCTCGTTTACCCATATTGTTGGCGTTGATCAACTTTATTCAGTTTAGGATTCTAGTAAAGTATTTCAAAATTCTCCTAAAACCCTCACGACCCATACCCCCAAGTCATAAATCACCAAATGAACATATGGTAATTCTTAGAAGGGGAAAAAAGTTCTGAAACTCAAAACGACTGGTTGGGACAAGGCCCCAACATACCTTAACTTGCTAAACATGACATGAAAATAAATAAGGATAACACCCCGAATAAGATGGGGCTCACCAAAAAGCTAAGACGAGCAAATCCTACTGAGCAGATGCGGCGTCCTATAAATACGTACCTGCATCGTGAAATGCAGGCCCTCGGGCAATAGAAAAGGGACGTCAGCACATTGAATGTAATGGTATATAAAAAAACTGAATGAAGTAAGCATGGTAAATGAAATAACATGATAAGAGCTGAAACTTAAACTTGGTCATGAGCATGAACATGAATACATATGTAAATAACATGAGTAAAAATATATGTGGGAGAGGATTAGTATAACCGATATGTAACCACCATGTTAACACGTGGCGTCTAATCTTTGCCCGATCAGAAGAGTATTACAGTGATTTTGGGCAACCCATCAGCCACGCGATAGGTCCCCCCATGTCCCTTTTTCATGAGTATGTTGACCGGTGATTGCTCCAACCCATTCGATCATGTTCCGAATGGCCGAAGATATCCATGCTACGGTTGACAAAAACAAAAAAGGGGAAAATCACGTGGGTTCAAGGGAGCAAGTGTCGACAAAGCATGGAGGAAGGATAATTATCGAAGGGAGAACTGAGAAACTTACGCCCATCGTTCCATCTCTCCGGAAAGGGAATGTACCCGGCCGAAATAATTTCTGCGGTCCTTACCCGGACATAACATTCTAACCACCCTCGATCTCTGTCTTCGTCCATTTTGGAAAATATCGGGTGCCGACCTCGCTTGGCGAGCTTTATCACCCCACCTCGGAAGAGCCTCAGGGAATATAGCCGGATGAAATGCGTCATCGTGAATTCCCTCTTGACATTGTTGGCCAATAACCGGAGGCAGGCCACGGTCCTCCAGATAATTGGACCAATTCGGGCCAAGGTCACATTGTACATCCGGCACATCTCCAAAATAACCGGGAATATTGCGGGGTCGAGTTTGAGCGTAAATGGATTGGTGTAAACATACAAGAAACCTTCTCTATGATCGGTGATAGACTCATCGGGCCCGGGGGAAAACACCTGCACCGGACGGTTATCCCAACTGCAGTTGGCCCGGACCTGGTCAAGTTTATCCTCCTCAATAGACGAAGGATATCGCCTTACGTCGAAACCCCTACCCGTCACCGGGGATGGATTTTTGACGTCAAATTCTTTGTTGTAGTTGGGTTTGGACGGCACTATGTCCAAGGCAGTCAGTTCGACGAAGGTTTTTCCCTTCGGTTGTGAGGTTGGCTCGGCTCCCTGAGAAGAAACCGAGGGAACGTCCTGGGAGGTAGTTTCAGTGTTGGCAGACATTTGGAAGATGTGAAAAGGAAGATTTGTGAATTTCAAGTAGGAAACGAAACAGTTGAAGGAAATATAAGAAAGATTGAAGAAGCAGTTGAAGAATGCAAAATGACAAGTGAAAGAGGTAACAAAGGAGCACTTTCGATCAAAGAATGGCAAATGAAGAATTTGGCAAAGTTGGCTACTTACGATCAAACAAGCAAGAAATTAAGAGATAAAAACGATCAGGAGCAAGAAAAGAACAAATGAAGAAGTGAAAGTAAAAAAGTGAAAGGGTTAAGAGCCTTATATAGGTGTGGGAACTGTAACGGTTACAGAAGGCAGCAAATCGGGAGAGGGACACATGTCCCACAATTAATGAGACGTGATATGAGGCGACGTGCGTTACGGCGGTTCCCGAGGTCGGCCATTCGGGACGAGACACGTGGCCGATGTCAAAGGAACGTGGCATAACTGTTCCCGCCAAAATTAAATGATAAGAACGAGCTTATGAAACCATCGATTTTGTGACTTATCCACTTCCCGTTAGTCCGGTAAAACTACGGTCCGGAAAGTGTGAGGACTACCTGTATACGGTAAAAATAGGATATATGCAAGACCGGAGAGACCGGGGGCCGAGGGTAGGACTAAATGAGCACGAGTATATTCGGTCTTTTCTTCAGATCGGGGGAATTGCACCGAATACGGCTGACCAGATGAGAGAAGTGTATTTGTTAGTCCGGTTTCTCCAAGTCAAGTTTTTGTGGCTGTTAGTCCGGTTTCTTCATGTCCGAACTGAACGTGGCTGTTGGTCCGGTGAAACAGTTGCGGTGCTGCCACGCGTCAAGACCGTTCTGTCATTTTGTACAAACAACCGTACGAGTGTCTGGCCGTACGGTCCTATCTTATCCTTTTAGGGTTTCTTTATTCTAAAAGGCTCTTGCATTGTATTCAAGGCTCATAAGGCAAACCTATAAATAGATGACATTTCCCTACTTTTTGGGGGTTGGCTTTTTTCAGATCTAGTAGAATATTGTAATAGAAGCTTATATTAAAACTCCCTCTCTCCCTCTCTGATTTTGGTCCGGATCTACAGTGTTCTTGGCTTTGTTTATGCACTCAATACAATCATTACCCTAAATATATATATATACATATATACTTTAGCTTAATCACCAATATCGACATACTTATTCAAGGCATTAACATATATATCCATACTTACATATTATAGCACACGAACTTGTACATATTTCATATCGACCAAAAGTAGATTAAAATTCATCCACATATCCTATACCTCATTTACAAATTCAATTGTTACCTAAATTCGGGGTAAACATTATGGTCATTTAGGTTTAGTTCTGACTATTGATTGGTCCAACTAAGTTGATCACTGTCCAATTTGTATTAGTACTTGAGTGTGCAGACCTTTTATCCCTTTGACACGTATGGGGTATGTTTTAAGTGGGTCCATGTTCTCATTATGATTGTGGCTGACAACTTTTAATATTTTACTTTCCCAGTACTCCTAGTCAGTTAGATTTGTTTCAAAAGAGTATAAAATTATATGTTATAAATTACTACTATTTTGATTTTCGACAAAGTTAACTTCCTATTTCATCATTAGTTCCGTGTGCAAATATACTAATGTGAAGAGAGAATGATCAAAATAGTCCTTATTGTATGGACTTAGGATTGCTTTGGTCCCTATTGTATATGACTTATGGAAATGATCCTTTAAGTATGTTAAAAGCTTATCACTTTAGTCTTAGGCCCTACAAACCTAACGGCACCCAAAAAAGTATGTCAAACTAAACTGAAGGCTCCCCACGTTCCAGCTTCTTCCATCAACCAAAGGTCAAAGTTCTCTTTCCAACCAAAACCCTTAACCCTAACCTGAAAGAACAATGGATAAAGTTCCAATTAAGGGGTAAGACTTGAACAGAACTACAAATTTATGTTAATACTTTCAATGGAGTATGGAAGGAAGCCTGAAATATTTTCGATTGGATTAAGTAGCTTGTTATGGAGGATGACGCGATGAACTTATAAGTTTGATGCAACCATGAAGTTCTGCTCGAAATCTGGGAGAATATATTGGGCGTGTAAGTATTGTGTTATGAGTAAATTTTGTTGGTTCGTCACTATTTTTGCGATTCACATGAACTATGTTGAGTATTTTTGCTATTCACATGAATATTTTTAGTAATATTTGCATCGACGATAGATTTTTTTGCATCAAAATAGGTTATTGCTCTTGTCTCCATTGAGATTTTTTACTTCATAAAAGTGGCTACGAAGTATTCTCCATATTTAGATGATAAGAATTTCTTAAGACTTTTTGTCATGAGTTGCTACTAGATATGAGTTCTAATGGAGTATTAGTTTGAGCATAAGTTGAGAAAAAAAAATTCACTTTCTGATTGCTTGAAATAATTCACTGTAAGACTTTGACATGTTTTTTAATGGTTTGTCATTTTTAGTGTTTGGATTTAGTTTGATATATTCTGCCTATTTATTTGAGATTCTAGAGATCACAACTGAAAAGAAAATACACATTTCATGTTTTGCATCTTAGCATAAAATAGACAAATTCGTTATGTTGACTTCACTACTTCAGTCCGATTACAATAAAACTGACAGCTCCATATTAGTTCTTTGAATTACGTTCTCATTCTACATGTTTATGTTCGTAGTAGAGATGCTGCTTCTATTATTTGCTTGAGATATGCTGGTTCAAGAAAGTTGGATTATTATATGTACCAATAATTGCCATCAACTATTTCTTTTGTATGTGATGTTCTGAATTTTCTGTTTGAAATTGTGGATTTTGTATTACTAGTTACTTTTTAGTTAGCATCTTGGCATAAAATAGTGTGCTGCCCTTACCTGTGTACTTTCAAAAGTAAGAAGGAATTTCCTTTACTTTATCACTACCTTAAGTAAGATTTTATGTGTTATATTGTAATTACTCTATCTGTAATATTGATGGAATGGATAATTCATACTTATGTGTGAAAGATTCACATTCCTCCATGCATCACCTATCAACTAAGATGAACCTTATGTTAGGCGCAGCATGTTTAGGTATCTTAGATATATTTATGTTGATGAGGAACTAGTGAATATGTAATAAGATAAACAATATTAGCTAATAGAGGATGACAAAGGAACTTGTAAAGTCTTAAGTTTAAATTGTTAGGAAAATATATATTGTAGCAAAAGAGTAGCTTATATATTTCCGTCATGTCCTTCATGCTTCATCAATTTTAAGTTTGTGTCAACTATTTACTTTTGCTCTGAAAAGCAGAATCTAGTGTCTGAATTAGTAGGTTGCTCATTTTTGTGGTTGATAGATTAAAAGGAGCTGACCAAATATAAAAGTTATCAGGTAAATGGAAACAATTCTCATCTTCCAATATATAGTTGGCTTTTCTATGGAGTTCTCTGGCCAAATGGCTTAAACCATATTATGCATAATTCACTCCTAACAACTTGGCATAAAATTTTGTAGGTTCCTCCAGCAGAATTAGAGGCTTTATTGCTCACTCCTGTGTATTTTTTTCTATATTGTAGGAAGTGAGATCTTGTAAAAAATTTCAACGGAAAGATAATGAAGTTGATGCAAGAACCAAATTTGTCATTCTAAATTTGTTGAGTAGAATCGCCTGAAGGAAAGGTGGAAGCCTATGAAGCTGCCGCGAATCAAGCAAGCCAAAGAATGGATGGACAATGAGAAAGAACCGACATACTACCTGGCTTAAGTTACAAAATTGAAAGCTGAAGTAGAGAAATTAAAAGTCAAACGAGAAAATGAGGAACAAGTTGAATGACTTCAAGACTTGGTAGAATATGCTATGGTTTCCTCTTATTTGTTCTTGCATTGTTGTAGTATTAGTTTATAACATTCAAGGTGATCACTTGAAGGACAATGTATTAAAATTTCTGAAAAGTCATTTGTTGTCTTAATTAGTAGTATGATTGTAATAGTTTGGCATGTGATGTAAACCTTTTCTGGGAATGTATTAATGGTATCAATTCAAAATCTCATTTGGTTGAACTTTTTATGATGAAATATGCAACTGTATTTGACTCTTTAAAGTTTACTAAGTAGTTTTCTATGATGAAATATGCTACTGCATAAACCATATGATACCAGCAAAGTTTAAAATAGCTGCCATAGCTGGTCAGTAATATGACAATCTCCATTTGTTACCGAGCTTCCCGCATTTATGCCAAAAAGTTATTGAATCATTCTGTTGACGACATAATTCAACTATCTTTTTCAAGTCAGTAAGATTGAGATTCTTCACTTCAACATAATCAAAGTAGTCAATGATACCACCAACATACTGTTTGGTTGGCTGATGTTTCATCAATCCTTTATGATAAACTTTGATACTGAAAAAAAAAACGCCTCGGACACAGGATCTGCAGATAAAAGAATTCATATTTTAAGAGGTCAGAGCCACATTCTAGATGTTACCAAACATGTATATTTTAAACAACACCAACTTCAAATATTTTTGAATCCACAAACAAAATAAAACCAACAGTAAAAAAATCGAAAAGGTAGAATTTGATATTACCAAAAAGAAAAAACAAATTTGACAAAATGATTGGAAAAAACAGTAGTAACAACTAAGCCTGTCAATTGGGCCGGTTCAGCCGGGGACTTGCCCACCAAACCCGGCCCATAACCGGCCCCCTAACCCGGTAAGCGGGTAGTGGGCTGGGCTAGTGGAAAAAATTAGGGGGCTGCGCCGGACATGCAATTTAGCCCAGTAGCCCGTCCCATCAACAGCCAGGGTTCTAGCCCACCGGGGGCCCGACCCGACCTGACCATTTCGAATTAATTTCTTTTAAAAAAAAAATTATTTAAGTGGTATGTTTGTGTATATCTCGTATATGTTAATGGTATATTTGTGTATATCTTGAATATGTTGTTGGAATGAAGACTCCCAATGGCTATTTAAGTGCTAAAAATTATAAAAAGTTGAGAATGTGATTCAAGACTACATAAGTAATTTAAAATAAAAATTCAAACTTAAATTGATAACATTGGAAATTCAAAACATACAAACTTGAACGGTTAACTTATTACAAATGAAAAGTTCAAAACGCTAGCATCGATGGAGAAATTTAAAGAAGAGATAAACTTCAAAGTTCAATTTTGTGCCTTTTGTCCAAGTGCCTACGTAACGGGCCGGTACCGCCAAAAATTGGTTTGGACTTATGGAGATATATTTGACCACAATGTTGACATTTAACATGTTCCTCGTCTACTCGCTCAAAATGCAACCACACCGGACTTGAAATTGATCTTCGTACTGGAGGAGGAGGTGGAGGATTATCATTATCCATTAAATTTAAATTTTGAAATTTGAACTTGGAAGTTGGAAGAGAGAGAGAGAGAGAGAGAGAGAGAGAGAGAGAGAGATTTAGATGAGTAGGAAATTTAGGGAAAGAGGAGAGTAGAGAATTGTGAGACAATATGGAGAAGAATGAATGATATTTATAGATTGAAAATAGGGCCAAAGTATAATTTAAGGAACTTGATGGTTAAAATAAAGTTGACAACAACTAGATTTTAAAGTATCAAACTTAATAAAGTTTAGTATTAGAATTCTTTTTAACAATAATAAAAATCCGGCCCAGCCCACTTTGCCCACTATGTACCCCTACCCGGGTAGGGGGCTAGGCCGGACACCCCTTTCCCTCCTCCAACCCGGCCCACTAACTATGGCCCGGCCCGGACCCATGTGACCCGCATTTATATGGCCCGGCCGACTTGACAGGTGTCACGACCCAACTAGGGGCCGCGACGAGTACCTGATACTTGTACCGAGCACCCCCTATCTCGTATCGTATTCTTATAACTAAGTGGGCTGTATGAACATCATCGTATTTTTTTTGTTGCTTAACATTAACATTAATAGCACAATTATACCACGATGAGAACCACAAAAGTACAAAACATCTGACTGTGCATATCTGTCTACGAGCCTCTAAACATAATACATATCATCACAAAGAGGGTCGGGTACTGCCGAGCCCGGACATGTGCACAAAAGTAGTACCAATGTACTGGAGCTCCGGAACAACTGGAGCACTCTCAATATCTCGCTAGAGAAGCTCCTAAGAGTCAAACCCGTCAACCTGTCTACCTGCGCGGCATGAAAACGCAGCGTCCACTAGAAGGGACGTCAGTACGAGTAATGTACCGAGTATGTAAGGCATGAATAGTAACATAATATGAAAAGTAGAGCATATCATGTAAAAGAGAGTATCTTGTACATATGGAACATGTCAAGTGCAGGGCTGTAACTTATGCATGTGAAATATATCATGATAAGCGGTGACCTGTACATGGGAGTGCCCCTTAAGGCGGAATCATGCATTCTCACTTTTACCTTTATATATACATACATAATGTGTCTGCATCACATAACATCATTAGCCCGCGTCCGGGCCTCCCGCGTCCGGGGTAATCATCTCGTGCCGCCCACTAGTGGTGGTCGTGCCCGGCCATCTAGGCTCTGTGTAAACATAGCAGCCCGCCGTAGCGGTGGTCGTGCCTGGCCATATAGGCTCTGTGTAAACATAGCAGCCCGCCGTAGCGGTGGTCATGCCTGGCCATATAGGCTCTGTATAACTGTCACATTTCAAGCATGAAAGAGAGCCCAATCAAAAGCTATAACTCTATAGGAGTGACGTAAGGTCGAAATCCTTCGATTACATTATGGAATAATCGTGGTCATTTTGTCTCACCTTGAAGGAACGGTAATTATAAGGCGAGACTATCAACGAAACATAGCATTTAGAGAAGACATAGAATAAGATCATAAGCCTCTCAAAACATTACTTCATATACTTTAGAGTCTCTTAGGACACAGAATCATAACAAGGGATAGAATTGAAATCATGAACTAACTCGTTGTCCTTATATTCATATTAGATCATTAACTTACGACTTTTAGACTTGGAACCATTCTTGTCATAGTCATCATAGACATATTCTTATCATTGTCATCATAGAGGTACTCTCATTAGCATAGTTACAAAACTTGTCGTTTGATAGACGGAACAATAGAGAGGAATCCGAGGAAAATGGGCCCACCTCGGGTCTAATGAGGCGGCATACACAATTTACGTATGTTACATGTCATGGCGTTACTTGTGAGGGTTTTAGGGTAGTCGGATCCTATTTATGCGAGTTCTAGAGGTTTAGGAAGTTCTTCCAACATTTTACACAATTTTTAATTCAATTCTACTGAATGAAAAAGGGGAAACTTTAGGCGCGGATTCCGGAGGGTAGAGTTATCCCCGAGGCTCACATCCAACATATTACGTCTAAGACATGCCATAGAAAGAAGGGTGAAGCCTTACATACCTCTTTCCGTCCCTTACGCTATTCCAAATTTAAGTCGCAAATCCGCCAAAATCTACAAATTGGTCACGATTACCAAACTTTGATTAGAGCATTTAGAATTGGAATCTTAAGATAATACTTGGCTACCGAAATTTCGGCAGCACTTCCCCTATAAATACATGATTCCCAAAGATCAACTTAGCCAATTCTCATCAACAACAATCCGGGAATTCAACCCGGCCAAACTATCAACATAATATCACCAATCACACTAACAATTTCCATATTCAATCCAAGACACATTATAACAACTCAATCAATTTGTACTTCTTTCAAAACCTTCCAACTCCAATAAAAACAATAACAACCTTATAATATATATTCCAACAACACCATACTAATATCATTGTCTTCCATACATGTAAGAACATAATTTTCAATTTACATAATCTTCCAAAACAAGCCTCCAACTACTAATACTTCACTAAGCTCATTAGGCTTTTATTTGCAACATAAAGTTCACAACACAACAACCAACATACCAAATAAAACTTGCTCACCATTCCTTCATAATTCAATACATATACACGGCTATACATACAATATACACCACACGGCCACCATTATGCATACACAACTACAACGTTTCAAAAATCATTCAACTTCCACTATCAACATAACATTCACAACAATAACAACCAAACACTAAAACAAAATACTTGGCACATAATTTCCACACACACACATATATCACACGGCCACCACTCCCATGTTCACGTTCCTTATGAATTTCATCCATTTTTGTACACTACAACATACATATACATCCATAACATATAAAAGAGTATAAATTCTTACCTCCTTCTTTGATTCTCCAACTTGCTTGAATTTCCAACTTATGAATATGGACTTTTCTTGCTCCAAAGACCACTCCACCTTACTAGGGGCCCTTCAATTGGTAGGAAATGATTTTTGAAGAAATTTTTGTCAATTTCCTTGGCAAATTTTGCCCTTGGCCGAAATGCCTATGGAGTTTTGCTCCTTTTTTTTTTTTTTTTTTGCTCTTGAATTCTCTGGAAAGTTATGGAATTAAGATGACTAATTCATCTTTTAATACCATTCATTAATTCTTTATGGGCCTAAGCCCAACCATATGGATGACTAGGTGGTCCATTTAATTTCCAAGCCCATATATTATTTTGGTCTTACAACTAATGAAAAATTGTTTTTCTCCAAATTCCAAATTTGCCCTTCGTCTTCCTCCATAATTCCACGAATCATATTGCGAATTTCCCTTTATGCCCTTGACCTTTCTTAATATTCCTGCTTCTAAATTCTTCATAAGCAACTCATATGCCAAGCAAAACAAAAATAGGGCCTTGCTTGTAGTCTTCCCGCGATTGTCTTGAATTATCCAATTGTACAAAAATGCGGGATATAAAATCCTCTCCCCCTTTAGAACATTCGTCCTCGAATGTTAAACTGGCCTCATAGTGTATCACAATACTTCGGGGAGGTCTCCTTCGTAGACATCTCACATGCCGCTTAACATATCCCTTTTAGGAGCTTAGGTTGCCTTTATGTCGTAGGTCAATTGAGTTAGCTCCGAACGCTGATCCTGCGTTAATAAGTCCCCTTTATTGGATCTTGAGTCGGCATTGTCCATTTTAGGTCTAACATGTTCTCCCCCCTTTTATTAAGAGGGTCTACACACGTCTATGCCCTCTAAATAATCGTCGCCTTCCGCGATCTTTTACAATTGTGATTCCCTTTTCCGTGGAGCCTGCCGCGTCTATTCCCTCGCTAGATATGTTCCCGTATATCACCGTATTAGGGCTCTCTAGCCTTAACTAGTGTGGCTCGTTATCGGTCTTACCCTGCGACATCTGTACTTATATCCTTCATCATGTCTTTTGAATCTCATCCAGCTAGCACATTTATGTATCGCGACACTGTTTGTTAGGGTTCTACAGTCCCAGATAAGATGTTGTGTACATATATACATTTCCACCACTATTTTACTTACACCCACTTCCTAACACTAATCAACTTTCTTTAATCCCAAAACTCTGTCATGCTTTCTCCCCTTCTGCTGGTCTAGTCCGTCTCAGCCTCTACGACTTCTTTAGGGTTTCTAATTACTTTAAATACTCTAATTTACTTTAGGCCACCTGATTTCACATTCGTCTCTTGTTCCCACATTCATGAAATTTTCGGCATACTTCCCAGGGGGTCACCCATCCTGAGATTGCTCTCACCCTGGCACGCTTAACCTCGAAACTTTAATGCATTTCAGCGTCTTAGTATTAGTATCTTCGCCTTCACTCCCTCGCATTACCTATATCACATACTATGGGACATATTTGGGGTCTTGACCATTTTTGGAACGCCCTCGTAACGCATCTTTTTCTTTTCATTACCATCTTGGCCTTCGTAATCACTATTATTCACCTTTTACCTATGTATTCGGCTACTTTTCGTTCTGAATTCCCAATTTCCCAATACGTTCAGTAATATAGGGGTGACACATGATAAAGAAAAATCTAGATCTATTAACATGTGCATATAATAGGAAAGTATCAATAGTGTACCTATAGCCGCATCTGGGGCAGGTTCAGGATCCTACCGTCCCGTCAATGCATATATACGGTGCGGAGGACCGGCAGAACTGGGTGCCTCTCCTCTGCCTCGGCCCTGGCCTCCCGGGGCCTGGGAAGTCTGTCCAGGAGGGCGCACGGATGAAGAAGAACCCGCTATCGACCCCGCGGGCTGTCCCCTGCCAGTACCAACCATGTACGGACATTCCCGCATCACGTGTCCAGCTTGCCCGCAAGTATAACACGCGTCTGTGCCTTGACGGCACAGTCCCGAATGTAATTTTCTACACTGGCGGCACCGTGGGACAGGTGGTCTCTCTTGGCTGGGACCTCCTCCAAACCGAGAGCCCAACCTCCTCGAGCTTTGGTCTTGTCTTGAATAACTAGGACGGTCAAATCCGTCGTCTGCAAATCGAGGAGGTGTGTTGGCCGCTGATTGGCCTGAATACCTGGACTGCTCCTGCGCCTGTCCCCCTCTATACTCACTTCTAGCTCCAAAGGATCTAGCCCTTTTTCTGGAACTCCTATCTGAATAACGATCACCTTTCTGTATCTGATGTCGTTCCTCCAGGTTTTGTGCGTGGGCCTGGATACGAGCAATAGTCATCCCGTCCTGGAGTGAAGCTGTCAAACACTCCTTAATTAAGTGCGGCCCCAATCCGCCCACGAATCGGTGTACATGATCTCCCATATTAGCCACCATAGCTGGGGCATACCTGGCTAGGGAATTAAAACGGAGACTATATTCCCGGACGCTCATATTCCCTTGTCTGAGATTCAAGAACATATCAGCTCGAGCTCGTCGAATCTCCGGCGGTAAGAACTGTCGCAGAAATGCCTCAGTGAACTCCTGCCAAACCGGGGGAGGGGCATTTTCTCCCCTCGAAGACATCCAACTATTATACCACAGAACTGCTACATCCCGCAATCTGTATGAAGCCAATTCCACTGACTCTGTATCTGAGGCATGTATGATTATCAGTGTCCTCAACATCTCGTCTATAAAGCTCTGCGGGTCCTCCTCCGGTTTCGATCCATAAAACTCCGGAGGTTTCAGGGTAATAAAGTCACGAGCCCTTGCACTCACCGCCTTGTCTCCCGGGTCTACATCTTGCCGCTGAACCTGTGCGGCAACTAGCTGAGTCAATAACTGGATAGCCTCTGTCATCTGCTGGCCCGGAGCTGCTGGCGGTGGAACTGGAGGTACTGGGGCTGGAGCTGGAACTCTTTCCTGCTCTGCTGATACAAGGGAAGCAGGAGGAGTCTGAGGGGGAGCTTCATTATATGACTCGTCTTCTTCTGGCTCCCGTTCAACTCTGCTTCCAGCCGCCAACTTGCCCTTCTAGGCCGCCGTAGTCTTCCTCTTCTTCGGCATTACTGAAATCGTAACATAGAATTAAGAAAAGAACAAGGAAACCTAGTAACATAGCTCTACCGCACGATCTAGAAGACAAAGAAGGTCATATTTCCTAAATGCCCAGCAGCCTCCTGTCTATAAGTGTGGCGCGCTACACACCCATAAACAGGACTCTACTGGACACGGCTCGTAGACAAACCCCTAGGACCGAACTGCTCTGATACCACTTCTGTCACGACCCAACTAGGGGCCGCGACGAGTACCCGATACTTGTACCGAGCACCCCCTATCTCGTATCGTATTCTTATAACTAAGTGGGCTGTACGAACATCATCGAATTGTTTTTGTTGCTTAACATTAACATTAATAGCACAATTATACCACGATGAGAACCACAAAAGTACAAAACATCTGACTGTGCATATCTGTCTACGAGCCTCTAAACATAATATATATCATCACAAAGAGGGTCGGGTACTGCCGAGCCCGGACATGTGCACAAAAGTAGTACCAATGGAATGGAGCTCCAGAACAACTGGAGCACTCTCAATATCTCGCTAGAGAAGCTCCTAAGAGTCAAACCCGTCAACCAGTCTACCTGCGCGGCATGAAAACGCAGCGTCCACAAGAAGGGACGTCAGTACGAGTAATGTACC
This sequence comes from Lycium barbarum, assembly GCF_019175385.1. Lineage (NCBI taxonomy): Eukaryota > Viridiplantae > Streptophyta > Magnoliopsida > Solanales > Solanaceae > Lycium > Lycium barbarum. The sequence continues at coordinate 133,391 of NW_026843471.1, forward strand.
GAGTATGTAAGGCATGAATAGTAACATAATATGAAAAGTAGAGCATATCATGTAAAAGAGAGTATCTTGTACATATGGAACATGACATGTGTAGGGCTGTAACTTATGCATGTAAAATATATCATGATAAGCGGTGACCTGTACATGGGAGTGCCCCTTAAGGCGGAATCATGCATGCTCACTTTTACCTTTATATATACATACATAATCTGTCTACAACACATAACATCATTAGCCCGCGTCCGGGCCTCCCGCGTCCGGGGTAATCATCTCGTGCCGCCCACTAGTGGTGGTCGTGCCCGGCCATCTAGGCTCTGTGTAAACATAGCAGCCCGCCGTAGCGGTGGTCGTGCCTGGCCATATAGGCTCTGTGTAAACATAGCAGCCCGCCGTAGCGGTGGTCGTGCCTGGACATATAGGCTCTGTATAACTGTCACATTTCAAGCATGCAAGAGAGCCCAATCAAAAGCTATAACTCTATCGGAGTGACGTAAGGTCGAAATCCTCCGATTACATTATGGAATAATCGTGGTCATTTTGTCTCACCTTGAAGGAACGGTAATTATAAGGCGAGACTATCAACGAAAGATAGCATTTAGAGAAGACATAGAATAAGATCATAAGCCTCTTAAAACATTACTTCATATACTTTAGAGTCTCTTAGGACACAAAATCATAACAAGGGATAGAATTGAAATCATGAACTAACTCGTTGTCCTTATATTCATATTAGATCATTAACTTACGACTTTTAGACATGGAACCATTCTTGTCATAGTCATCATAGACATATTCTTATCATTGTCATCATAGAGGTACTCTCATTAGCATAGTTACAAAATTGTCGTTTGATAGACGGAACAATAGAGAGGAATCCGAGGGCAATGGGCCCACCTCGAGTCTAATGAGGCGGCATACACAATTTACGTATGTTACATGTCATGGCGTTATTTGTGAGGGTTTTAGGGTAGTCGGATCCTATTTATGCGAGTTCTAGAGGTTTAGGAAGTTCTTCCAACATTTTACACAATTTTTAATTCAATTCTACTGAATGAAAAAGGGGAAACTTTAGGTGCGGATTCCGGAGGGTAGAGTTATCCCCGAGGCTCACATCCAACATATTACGTCTAAGACATGCCATAGAAAGAAGGGTGAAGCCTTACATACCTCTTTCCGTCCCTTACGCTATTCCAAATTTAAGTCGCAAATCCGCCAAAATCTACAAATTGGTCACGATTACCAAACTTTGATTAGAGCATTTAGAATTGGAATCTTAAGATAATACTTGGCTACCGAAATTTCGGCAGCACTTCCCCTATAAATACATGATTCCCAAAGATCAACTTAGCCAATTCTCATCAACAACAATCCGGGAATTCAACCCGGCCAAACTATCAACATAATATCACCAATCACACTAACAATTTCCATATTCAATCCAAGACACATTATAACAACTCAATCAATTTGCTACTTCTTTCAAAACCTTCCAACTCCAATAAAAACAATAACAACCTTATAATATATATTCCAACAACACCACACTAATATCATTGTCTTCCATACATGTAAGAACATAATTTTCAATTTACATAATCTTCCAAAACAAGCCTCCAACTACTAATACTTCACTAAGCTCATTAGGCTTTTATTTGCAACATACACTTCACGACACAACAACCAACATACCAAATAAAACTTGCTCACCATTCCTTCATAATTCAATACATATACACGGCTATACATAAAATATACACCACACGGCCACCATTATGCATACACAACTACAACCTTTCCAAAATCATTCAACTTCCACTATCAACATAACATTCACAACAATAACAACCAAACACTAAACAAAATACTTGGCACATAATTTCCACACACACACATATATCACACGGCCACCACTCCCATGTTCACATTCCTTATGAATTTCATCCATTTTTGTACACTACAACATACATATACATCCATAACATATAAAAGAGTATAAATTCTTACCTCCTTCTTTGATTCTCCAACTTGCTTGAATTTCCAACTTATGAATATGGACTTTTCTTGCTCCAAAGACCACTCCACCTTACTAGGGGCCCTTCAATTTGTAGGAAATGATTTTTGAAGAAATTTTTGTCAATTTCCTTGGCAATATTTGCCCTTGGCCGAAATGCCTATGGAGTTTTGCTCCTTCTTCTTTTTTTTTTTTTTTTTTTTTGCTCTTGAATTCTCTAGAATGTTATGGAATTAAGATGAGTAATTCATCTTTTAATACCATTCATTAATTCTTTAAGGGCCTAAGCCCAACCATATGGATGACTAGGTGGTTCATTTAATTTCCAAGCCCATATATTATTTTGGTCTTACAACTAATGAAAATTTGTTTTTCTCCAAATTCCAAATTTGCCCTTCGTCTTCCTCCATAATTCCACGAATCATATTGCGAATTTTCCTTTATGCCCTTGACCTTTCTTAATATTCCTGCTTCTAAATTCTTCATAAGCAACTCATATGCCAAGCAAAACAAAAATAGGGCCTTGCTTGTAGTCTTCCCGCGATTGTCTTGAATTATCCAATTGTACAAAAATGCGGGATATAACAACTGGCTTAGTAACAACCCAGATTTTGACTACCAAATAGGTTGGTCTTTGGATTGCCTCGACTAAAAGAAAAATAAATTCTTACCGTAATATGGGCTTGATCCAATGTCGTCTCTTTTGATTAACATTGTTCAACAATAGTGAAACTTCTCTTGAGTCTACTTATTTTACAAGACCACAAAAGAGATGGAGAAGGGTTTTTGCTGGGAAGGCGGGAGTTTTCACCTTTTGGAATTGATCAAGAAGGCAAAAGACTTTTGTTTAGAATTTGGATATCTCACGTGGATTGCACATGAGGAGGGGTCCGTTTAGGTTGACAGATTTTTTGGGTGTTGTTAGGTTTGTGGGGGCCCAAGACTAAAGTGATAAGCTTTTACCATACTTAAAGGACCATTTCCATAAGTTGTATATATCAAGGACCAAAGCAATCCTAAGTCCATACATTAAGGACTATTTTGATCATTTTCTCCTAATGTGAACATAGTGCTTTTATTTTCATTTTTTACATCTTAGGTTCATTAGATTCAACTGTTCTGAAATTAAATTGTGGTTATCATTCTTTTTCTTACTCCATTTGTGCTAATATATGAGGCATTTTTCATTTTTCAAAATTCAAATTATATAAATCTTGAAGAACAATTTATAATGTATTATTTATCATATTGACATGAGAAAATTGCAACTTATAGTACTTTTCGTATAATTTTTAATGTCTAAATTTTAACTTTATAATATTGAGTTGATCTATTACAGTTTAGCTTTAAAAAATAGTCAAATAAACTCACGGAAGCGAAAAATGTCACATAAATTGAGACGGAAAGAATAATAATTTCATACTGCTATAATTATAAATTATTTAATTTAGAATTACATTTTCTAATAGCCAACAATGAATTAGTATCTATAACTCTATATTTTCATGTCACAGCCATCTTCGAGTTCCAAGAAACTATTTTGGTAAATAATGACTTGATTCATCCTTCTAATCTAAACTAATAAAAATGAAGTTGGTAACTCTAATAAATAATTTTTTAAGAGTAGTGCTAAGTTAGTAAGGGCCAAGTAAAATGGAATGAAGGGAGTATTTAATTAAGGAGTTGATATGAACAAATTTCGACAATTTCTTATGCCAAAATGTATTGCTAAAATTTCTGTATAAGTTCCGACAATCGGCAAGGATCTGCAAACAATTTGTACAGGTTATGACATAATCAATCCATGCGGCAAGTCACCAATCCATCCGAACTTTTGATGATCCAGCAAGATCTTGTGGACCAATTGATAATAAAGTTATGACACAATTTGTATGAAAGTCTTGATGATCCGCCCAAACTTGCATAAAGTGGGGCAAGTCTTTTTCCATTCAAACCTCCGGGCATCCACCAAAACTTATGCGCCATTTGTTTCAAAATTAAGACATAATTAGTACTAAAGTCCTGACAATCCACTAGAATGTGAGATAGGAAAAATATTTGTTCATCCATCAGAACTTCTAACGATCAGCCAGACTTTACTATCATATTGTGACGCCGGAACTATTTTTAAAATAGTGGCACTTGACACAAGCAATATATGAGGATTGAAAATGTTGGGCCTGTGTAGAGCACGGGCAACGATTATCTAGCTACTCAGTTTTAGAAAAGAAAAAAAAACTTCATTTAAATTTCATTTGCAATTTTAATAGCGATTAAACAACACATTTTCGCATGATCAACTAGATTAATACAATATAGTTTAATCTTTTCTAAATTTTAGGAACACTGTATCATTCATTTGATACAACAAAAAAATCGTTGCTGATACTTAATAGGAGCTGGTGATTTGTAATATATAAAGAGTATGCATATATGAGAGTGTTGATTGCTTCATTAGTGTACGATGCTAATATGTTTTAATACGGTGTTAAAGAAATAGAACGATGGAATCCTCTATATTTTTGGTTAAAAGAAAGTCAATTTTTTGGTAGAATAAGTGTTTAGAGTCCTCCGTTACCATTCTACTATTATTTGCGTTATTTATAATTTAAACTTCTATATTAAAAAGGTAAAATTACTTAAAGAGCTTACCTCTTATATGCCTTAAAAAAATCAGTTGACCTTTTAAAAAAAGAATTACACTGAGGGGCGGATATTAGGTAAACTCTTATGGAAAAAGATTTTTAATAAAACGATCTTTTATTTTATTTTTTATTTTTATACTGAAAACGTAACAAGAATGAGAGGTGTAGCTCATAATGAAGGATGTGATCTTGCTTAGAAAGGTAATGAGACTATTCGTGAGGCTAACTGTCCTCTGTTTTAGATTATCTAATAAAGCATTTGACGAAAGTAAATTATTTTTCCAATCCTTCACAAAATTTCATAATCTCTTCCCGAACCAAACACGAAACTTTCAATTCATTTGGCAGGTCCATCACAAGGAAAATGAAAACCAACATTTTTCTTTATTGGCCGATATCAAATACAAATTACGAGCAAATAAAATAGGGAAACCTAGATCCAAACGTTGGTGGAATCGAAAACGAAAACGGAAGCCTTTCTCTAGCGTCCTCTTGGCTAAGAAAAAGTGCACAAATATATTGCAAACACACTCACACAGACATTTACACAGGGACATCAAAAGTGACCATATAGGTAATGTCACCACTGCTGCTATATATAATAACCATGTAATAGCAGCATTATTTAATTATGTATTACATAAGACAGATAGTGCCATGTGAAATGGCGATATATGGATTCTCATCCATTCTTTTCAACAATGGTAGTAGCAGTAGCAATCTCCACGGGAGCAATTGCCATAGTCAGCGTCTTCCTTTTTCATGCACCAATGGTTACATTTCTTGTGGAAACACTTCCCATTCCAGCTCTTGCTATGCTTCCCACAGTGTTTTGCTTCTGCTATTTGCATCTCAACATGAAAAAATCTTGCGCAATCAAAATCAAGCATGCTATATATTCGGGAAGTTTCTCTACATCTTGTTTGGATGGATTTAATATTATTTTATATGTATCGTATCGTGTCGTACTGCTTTGATGAATACAATGTTTGGATAGATTATTTTCTTTTCTTTTGTTACATACTGTCATACACCAGTAGTCTGAAAATAAACTTATAATATTACGAAAAAGTACGATACATATAGAGATTATAAAAAAGGTAGGGTAAAGGGTAAAATAGGATTATTGAATAAAAAATAAGGGCAAGATGAGGGAAAACTGGGGAACAACATGATCATACCAATCCGTTGTTACATAAAATGATGCTTTTTTCATTACATAATGATAAGTTTCATAATACAACAACAACAACAACAACAACAACAACATGCCAGTAGAATCCCACAATGTGGATTCTGGGGAGGGTAGAGTGTACGCAAACCTTACTCCCACCTTGAAAGGTAGGAAGACTGTTTCCGAAAGACCCTCGGCTCAAGAGAGAAAACAAGACAAAAAGTCAGATAGGGACAAACATATCAAAAACAATATGAAAACGAGGAATAACAAAAGCGAGAAAGTCATGATAGAATAGTCTGGAAAGAAAGGAGCATTAGCTACCATTGATAAATAAGATAATCAAAGTTCAAGGCCCAACAAATATAAGCAGAAATCAAATGGCAATAAACGAATGAGCAAAACTACAACTGCTAGGATGAAAGGATAAGAAACCTAGCCTTCTATCCTAATCTGAGTCCTCCATAACCTCCTATCTAAGGTCATATCCTCGGTAAGCTTAAACTGCGTCATGTCCTGTCTAATCACCTCTCCCCAATACTTCTTCGGCCTCCCATTACCTCTCCTGAAACTTTCCATAGCCAACCTCTCACACTTCCGCACTGGAGCATCTGTGTCTCTCCTCTTCACATGCCCAAACCATCTCAGCCTCGCTTCCCACATTTTGTTCTCCACCGATGCCACTCCCACCTTGTCCCGGATATCTTCATTCCTAATTCTATCCCTCCTAGTGTGCCCACACATCCATTGTAGCATTCGCATTTTCACGACTTTTATCTTCTGAACGTGAGAGTTCTTGACTTGCCAACACTCCACCCCGTACAATAAAGTCGATCTAACCACCACTTTGTAGAACTTGCCTTTAAGTTTTGGTGGCATTTTCTTGTCATACAGCACTCCAGAAGCGAGCCTCCATTTCATCCACCCTGCACCAATACGATATGAAACATCATCGTCGATATCCCCATCTCCCTGTATAATAGACCCAAGATACTTGATACTTCCTTTCTTTTGGATGGCCTAGGTACCAAGCCTCACTTCCTCATCAGGCTCATGCAGTACGCCACTGAACGTGCACTCCAAGTATTCTGTCTTGGTCCCAGTCAATTTAAATCCTTTAGACTCCAACGTCTGTCTCCAGCCCTCCAGCTTACTGTTAACTCCGCTGTGAGTCTTGTCAATCAAGACTATATCATCTGCGAACAACATACACCAAGGCACCTCACCTTGTATTTGTAGTGTCAATTCATCGATCACCAAGGCGAATAGAAACAGGCTAAGAGCTGATCCTGATGCAAGCCCATCAGAATAGAGAAGTGCTCTGATTCTCCTCCTACCGTCCTTACCCTGGTCGTAGCCCCATCATACATGTCCTTTATCGCTCTAATGTACACCACAGGTACACCTTTAGCCTTCAAGCATCTCCATAGGACCTCTCTTGGCACTTTGCCGTAAGCCTTTTCTAGGTCAATGAATACCATGTTCAAGTCCCTCTTCCGCTCCCTATACTGCTCCACCAATCTCCTTACAATATGAATGGCTTCTGTAGTCGAACACCCCGGCATGAATCCAAACTGGTTCTCTGAAAGAGACACACCTCTCCTCACCCTCATCTCCACCACCTTTTCCCATACTTGCATAGTGTGACTTATGAGCTTGATACCTCTATAGTTGTTGCAGCTTTGAATGTCGCGCTTGTTCTTGTACAAGGGAATCATTGTACTCCACCTCCCTTCTTCGGGCATATTCGCTGTCTTAAAAATGACATTAAACAACCCAGTCAGCCACTCCAAGCCTACCATGCCTGCACTCTTCCAAAATTCCCCAGGAATATCGTTAGGTCCCGTCGCTCTTCCCGTGGGCATCCTACGAACAACTCTCTTAACCTCCTCAACCTTTATACTCCTATAATCTCCAAAGTCGTGACGCCTATTAGAGTACTCCAAATCTTTCAACACAATGTCTCTGTCCCCTTCTTCGTTCAAGAGTTTATGAAAGTATGACTACCATATCTGTCTAATGTGAGCTTCCTGTACCAACACTTTGCCATCCTCGTCCATTATACTTTTCCCTGTCCGTCCGCTTCTCTTCATCATCCTTGCTATCTACCAACTTCACATACGCCTGCTTCTTTGCTTCCACCACCAATCCCCTCGGTGCCCACCACGGCGACCTCTTGAGACCCCCAATACCTCTCTAGCTGCTTCCCTAATGCAACTGGTCGTTCTATCTCACATACTGCTCATATCCCCCCTACTATCCCACGCTCCCATAGCCATCAACTTCTTCCCTATCTCTAGGGTACTATTGGATGCTTTTAATGGTGTGAGGCCTTTTGGGGAAAACCGTGCGGGCTTGGCCCAAAGCGGACAATAGCACACTATGTTAATGGGCAATTTGCACGATTGCCCTTCTTTGGGGGTGGTCTTTAATTTTCCCCTCAAATTGTTGGTCTTTAATATTTTCCCTTCGCTTAAAATACCCTGAGGTTCTGGGTTCGAACCCCGGCTTAGTCGTAAAAATAAGTTAAAATCGCAAGGCAAGGTTTTGCAAAAAATCTACCGCATGCCTTATAAGGCAAACTTTTAGTTATGCCTTAAGGAAAAGTTTGTCTTATGTTTATGTGGCAGACTTTGGTTAACGCATAACCAAAAGTCTGCCGGAGACGACAGACTTTGTCTTATAAGGCAGTCTTTTAGTTTTGCCTTATAAAGCAAAGGTTGTCGTCTCCGGCAGACTTTTGGTTATGCCTTAACCAAAGCTTGCCGCATAAGGCAGACTTATTTCAAAGCCTTGCCTTGTGATTTTTTTATTTTACTGAGCGAGGGTTTGAACCCAGAACCTTGGGGTATTTTCGGCCATCATTTTAAGCGAAGGACAAAAATTAAAGACCACCCCAAAAGGAGGGTAATTCACGCAAAAAATTTGCATGTTAAGAGTATCTTTGAGCCGTTTTAGCCGAGAAATAAATCCTAATTATATTCTAGATGGTAAATTGAGACAAAAAAATCACGTGGATTACCCTTCATACGGAAGGGTCTTTAATTTTTGCCCCTCAATTCACTAGTCCTTAATTTTTGCCCCTACTTCTCATTTAATGAAAATTCATGGGCTAAAGTACCCTTTTAGCCCCAAAATTTTTGGGTTCGATCCCGAGCAGAGTCGAAAATAATAATAATTTCGCAAGCATAGGTTTCATAGGCGAAGTTACATAGAAGCTATGCCTTGTCCGGCAAAAGTTCGTGGAAATGAAGTCTTGCCTTAATTTCGCAACTATGCATATAGGCATAGGTTCTACGTAGTTTCATAGAAATCTTTGCCGTGTCCGACATATTTTCTATGTAACTACATAGCGAATAGGCATAGTTTCATATGAACTTATGCCTTACAATTTTTTTTTTCTTTTTTTTTACTGAGCAGGAGTTCGAACCCAAAACCTTGGGGTATTTTCGGCTGCCATTTTAAGCGAAGGGAAAAAATTAAAGACCAGCAATTTGAGGGGCAAAAATTAAAGATCAGCGCCTTTGAAGGGCAATCATGCAAATTGACCAAATTGAGATACATATATGTTATCCTTTTTTAAACCTTATTTAACAATTTTCATCAAAAAAAAAAAAAGATACATTTATGTTATACTTGCATTTTTCTAGGTGGGTATAAGGGTTGATTACGAGATGTGTTGTATAAAATAAAGTTAGCTTGTTGAGCATAAATTAAGATAGCTAAGTTGAGAGGGCTCAGTTGGGGAGACTAATTGTGTGTGCCCTAGCTTGAGTCATGACAATGTTTTCTTACATGTTTTATTGACAAAATACATAGAGTTTACTCCCGCGACCCCTCATTCATCAATGTTTGTATTGAATTAGGGTTAGATGTCATGTATGATGCAATATTTTGCTTCACAAGTTTGCGCGTCTATTCGTGTACTCTCTCCGTCCAGTTTTACTTGTCCAATATAATAAAAATAGTTATTCAATTTTACTTGTCCACTTTAGAAAATCAAGAAATAATTTACCACTTTTTTCCTATTTTACCCTTATGTCACGACCCCACTAGAGGGCCACGACAGGTACCCGGAGCTAGCCATCGAGCACCACCTTTCCTTTTATCATCTGCCTCATCCTGAATAAATACAATTCTCAAAGCAACACTTAATATGGAACAGTCTTCAATAACTCCTCAAAACATATGTATATATGCATAAGTCCATGAGGCTACAAAATGGTATACAAGACATACACTAAAGAGATCATAAGACATCTACTACCCACATATGTCTACAAGCCTCTAACTGGAATACTGAAAATCATAAGGACGGGATAGGACCCCGTCATGCCCCTTTATGTACACAAAAGGATATACCAATAACCTGCAACTCCGGAGTAGTGGAATGCTCCTATAAGTCTGCTGAATAAGCTCCTAGGAATCTGGACTGTCTCCCTGTCTACTTGCGGGCATGAATGCAGCGTCCACAAAAGAAAGGACGTCAGTACGAACAATGTACTGAGTATGTAAGGCAGGAATAATAACATCGTAAACAAATAAAGAAGTATGAGATAAAGAGATAACTTGTAAATGATTGCCTCTGAAGGCGGATATCATGCATGTTAACTTTCTTCAACATCTTGTGTACATATATTTATATATATCATCACTAATGCTGTGGAACGTGCAGCCCGATCCATAATTTCATATGTTGCTGCGGAACGTGCAGCCCGATCCATTTATGCATATGTTCATTACATATCTATTAACTTCCACCGTATTGCAAAACAGCTCCAAAACAACAATAGCAACATCCATAATATCATAGTCAAGAAGTTACATTTGAATTAGTCTCAAATTTAACCAAATCCCCTTTTCGAGTTCACGTCATAGTCACCTTCTTCGCTACAACATTTATAGCTTCTCCACTTTAATTCTTTTCCCTTCTAAGGGGTATTAAACCTTTACATCAACTCAACCATACAAATAGGGTGAAGAACATACCTTGTATTTGAAGAACTTCAACTTACACAACTTGTTTCAAGGCCAAGTTCACCACAACACTAAGTGAAAGCAAGAACATCCAACTTCCACAAATTAACTAGGTTTTCAAGGTTGATCTTCTCTTGATTTGATTTGGAATGATATGGTGTGTTTATGGGTGTTAAAGGGAGCTTAGAGAGAAATTAGGATTGATTTTGGGTGAAAAATGAGGCTCAAGTCGTGGAAATGGGTATTTAAAAGCTTGGGAAAAAAATTCCACTGACTCAAATTTATGGAAACTTGGGGCAAAATACGAGTACTGTTCATCACGTACTTCAAAGTACGTGATACTGTTCATCCCGTACTTTGGAGGCAAAAATTTTAACTTTCTGGAAATTTTGGAAAAATATGCCCAAAAAGTGTGGGACGTACTCTATTGTACGGGCTGTACGTTCCTCCGTACTTCACCAAAATGCGATCTGTCAGTTGCATTGGAAAGAAGACTCGCTGAACTTCAATTTACATAGGTTATAGATTCCGTAACTCCTTATATTTTAGGAGATATGCCTCTTCAAAGTTGGACCAAAATCATATAAAACATTCTGCCAAGTTTTCCAAATTTTCAACGAACCTAATTTCTTCGATTCGCTTGATCCCAAAACCCTTAAATACTTGTCTAACACTTATTAAAAGTCTTCCTTAACCTTTTAGGGGTATCATAGCCTCTCTGGACTTACATTATCGCAAAAATTCACGAGGTGTAACACCTTAGTATTAATAAGTCAAAAATTTCACTTCCTTTTTCTAGGACTTAGGAATTATGCTAGTCAAAACTTGTCTTGATATGAAAATTTTGGCTCCAAAACTAACTTTTTATGGGGAATATGTAAATTGTTGGACCCATTACTTAATTAGTTGGCCGCACATTTTTTTAAAGCTTTAATTGATTTCAATCATTAGGTAATTAGCAATAATTACGGGTAATATGATAAAATTTCCGTTTTATTTTTGGCTTCTTAATAGACATGTCAAGTCAATATGTGACAAGTAAAACTGGAGAGAGGGAGTAACTTAATTCTTTCTTGGAAGTTGAAAATGATGTGTTCAAGAAGAAGAATTAATACCTTTTTAGTTTCTTGAAATAACTTATTTTGGAACAAATTAAAAAGGCTACAAACTCACTTAAAAGGGAATGGAGAGAGTAATATGTTACTCACATGTAGTACTTAGTAACACTAGACATTTTTCTCAATACTAAATTAACTAAAAATTCTTCGACATCATCATATTAATGTAATAATGACACCGAACAATTTCTTTAAATGGAGTATAGAATGACTTCACACTGGTGGCTCCAAGAAGAAAACTTATAACACCATAATACAAACATAATTTAGAACTATTTTCTCACAATCACTACAATTCTAGCGAACTGATAGCGTTTTTATTCTTTAACACAAGTCAACACATTATCATCTATTTATCATAAAATACGTAAGAAAGGAGAATTTTGAGAGCATTTGATGGACTATTAGCAATTGAAGAACCAGAAGCAAGGACGACTAAGGCCTTTTCTAATGCACTCACCCTTGAATGCCCCCTCTTTTTTGCACACTTCAGTGCAAGTCTCGCTAAAAAGGCAAAAGCCTTCAAATTGCACGCTCTCTCTTCTGCAAACATTGCCTTCACCCACTTGCATCTCTGCATCGAATAACAACTTATCATAACTTTTCTCTATTAAAATCTATTGGTAGACTCCGTTAAAGTTTTGATTTTTTTTTAAACTAGGGAACCCATAGTCGCTACTCTTTAGGTGCACTCTGGTAAACCTCGCTCAAAGTGCAATAGCCTTGAAATCAGAAAGGGGATGTAAACTGCACTAGGCATGCAAGCCCCGTGCGACGAGCTTAGATTAAGAAGGTTATTGGCGAGGAGAATCGATCCCAGGTCTCTCATGTGGGTAACCACTCGCTGAACCAACTCAGTCATGCGGGTAGACTCAGTCAAAGTTGGAGCAGTTGTAAATCAAAATTGTTTTGGATCTAATATTTCTTAGTTTACTTCATTCATGATTAGATAGGAATAGGTTTTCAAGTTAATATTTAAAATAGGTTTTGCACTATTATAAATATATATGCTTCTATCTATTTTCTAGTAGTGGGAAATTCATTTATTGTAATTGAAATATATATTTTTCTTCTCAAGATATATTGGAATATGTATAATTGTTTTGTTATAATAATAACGGTAATCATTACATATTAGCCAGTGCGTGCCTGTGTTTGCTAAGGCATATATAGCTAGGGAATGCTTCCTGTATGACGACAAGATCACCGCTGGTTAATAACCAACATAAAATTAATCGATTTATAATAAATTCTCACAATCTGCTATTTTAAATCAAATTGTACTTTTGGGTACAAATACAGCAAAACGGAGAGTGAGCGATATTATTTTTGAAGATCGACTACAACTAGCTTGGGATTGAGGCATAAATACTAGCAATACAGAATAGTCAAAAATGAAATATTTTCTCCGTCTCATTTTAAGTGTCTTAGTTTGACTAGGCACAAAATTTAAGAAACAAAAGGCGACTTTTGAATCTTGTGGTCCTAAATTAAATATGTGGATAATGTACTAAAATGTCCTTTGAATCTTGTGGTTTTAAATTTAACATGTAAGATGTTTGAACTGTCAACTTACTAAACATAGAAAGAGACATTTTTTTTTGGAACAGATCAAAAACGAAAGTAAGATACTTAAAGCGGGACGGAGGGAGTAATAAAGAAACAAGTACCAACCATAGGATGAAATGAGGAGGAGGAAGAAGAGGAGAGCCAGGAAGGTAGTGTAGCTCACTAATGACTTTGCCATATTTTTATTTTCTTTGAAATGATTTGTGTATGATGAGAGGTATTTATAGGAAGGCCTGGCAATTTATTTAATTGTTTCGTCAAACTTTCGACCGAAACAGCTTTAGCTAGTAAGTTGTTGTTTTGAGTGTGTTTCCAAGCTGGTGGCGATAGAAGCAATGTCGGTCAAATGTTTTTTCTTGTTTAAGACCCTTAGATGTTACAACCCCTTCTCTAATTTCTCAAACTTGAGTTTTTTACTTGCTTGTGCATTCAAGTCTTCTTTGATTGGTCTAGATAGAATAGGATTCTTGAAAGGAACGAAATGCTGAAGGTTTATACTTTTAAGTGTTTTGTCATTAGACCATGGCTCACAAGAAGTGTGCAATCTGTTTTTGTGTTTAAGAGAGAAGGTCTATTTTTGTTATCATCTTTCTATGCATCAATCATAGGTCGTTGTTTTTCTTGATTTATTCTTTGGGTTTTGCACTTTATCAGAAAGTTGAATTCTATGTATTGGATTGGGAAAATAATTTCTAGAGATGGGAAGTTTGTTTTCAAATGAAAACAGGTTTTATCAGAAAATCAGTTAGCTACAAATTTGTTTTATAGGGTTTGAAGACAAGTGGGCCGTGTTCAATCCCGATAACTCTTTTATGGACCCAGTTCGAAGTAATGGTGTGTACGAGTAAGGCACAATAAGAAACAAAAATGTAAGATAGTGATTCAAGAAGCTCAAATGAGTAATGAATAAACTTGTGTATATTTCCTTTTTAAGAAAAGAAGAGGGGTAGGGTTACAAGAGCATGAACAAGAGGATCCCTTTCCTTCTATCGTAAACTACCCTTATATAAGTCAAAGTTGGACTTTTCAAACCCTAAAGCATGGGTAATGTGACCTCTCTGCAGCCCCAACGTTCGTATGTACAGTGGCGCTCTGATCGAAGTTGGCGAATATGACCCGCTAATATAGATAGTCCCCCACTTTCGGGGGCCTCCCTAGCATGAGCCAAGGAAGTGGAAGAATTCTAGAGTCTTGCCTTATCTTATCCTTGTAGCCGAGTCATTTCTCAATCTCTGTGCGCCTAACCAGATGATTTATCTTCTTCGCATGCTTTCGCCCTTTATTTAATGCCTTGTCTCCTTTGTTAGACGTCGATGTCCACGTGTCTTGTCCTTAGCCAAGACATGTAACGACCCGTTTGGTCAATATTGCATTTCTGACCCATTCCCGAGTTTGGTTAGCTCCCTTCTGACCCGAGAGGACCATTGACACGCTTCCCGAGGTGTTTAGATTTGATTCAGATGACTTTTTGCGAAAAATTGGGCTTTAAGCGAAAAATAGTTGATTCAAAGTTGACTTTTAAGTAAACGGACCTTTTTCAAAAATCCACCAATTTCGAGAGGTCCAAATGGTCGTTTAGAACTTGTGTGTATATTTGGTTCGATTCCCAATGCACTCAGGTACATTTTGGGACTTAGGTTGGGAAGCTGGAATTAAGGTACTGGGGGTTGAATCGGTCAACGAGACCTCTGTTGGGAATTTCGTGGCCACGAGCGCGTTCGTAGCGTGTTTTTATATGTGTTTATGTATGTGGTACGTGAGCAGATGGCCTCGGGAATTAGTCGAAAAATCGATTTGAAGTGTGAAAACTTGGGTGGATTCTGGTATCTGGTGCCCGCTTTGGCTGTACTAGCACCGCGGCAGCGGTACCGCTGGAGCAGTGACCCTGTCCCTGGAGCGGTCCTGGCCATTTGGGCTTGACCGCTGCACCACTGGAGCGGCATCGCTGGGGCGGCCTTAGCGTCACCAAAGCGGGTGACGGGCAGTGAGTGCATTTAATGAAGTGCTAAACGCCATTAGTCTCTCTTTTAATACATTTACGAAAATAGAGCTCTTGGGATCTGTTCTTGGAGATTATTGGTGAAGGTTCCTGGTGGTAAGTTCTCCTAATCCTCTTTACTAATTCCTTGCTCCTAGTCATCATAAATTCCTCTTCCCTTAGTAATTCCTTAGTAATGGAAGATAAAAGTGGAGTTAATGAATGTTCTATCTAGGCTTATTAATGATGAAATTGATGGAGTTTATGCTAGATTTTGATGAATCTAAGGTTGTTAATCATATATCTTCTATTATTAGAGTTGAATTCTTGAATCAAAGAGTTAGTGTTTATACCCAAAATTGGGGGTTTTATTTGAAATCCGAAATTAGGTGAATCCTTGAGTTAATTAGTTGTTAGGTTATGATCACCTAGTGCTTAATTTGATATTTTACTCCCGAATTTCTCGTTTTGACCTTGTGGGCCCCGTTTCCCCAAATTCTAGGGTAGGATTTGAGATAAATTTAATTTAATGATAGCAATATTAGTATCGTTCTTCATGATTTATAATCTAGATTTCGAATATGCCTAGACTTCATTGATATTGAGGCTCAGCGGAAAGGCAAGGCAAAAGAGTGATTTGTCAATGTTTGTTGTTCGACCATCCAGGTAGGTTATGGCTTACCCTTGGTGAGATTTCGTATAGCGAAGCATATATTTAGATAATATTGTCAGAGACAACATATAAACCTTCGGGTATAAAGTTGGGTTGGATATTGTCTTAGGTTGGGCCCTGTTGCGTGATTGGGGCTAGCCACCCCATTGTTTTGTGACTTGATTGTTCTATCGTGTTGTCTTGATGTCATGTGTTGTTAGTAGATACTGGAATATATTGTTCTATCTTAATTGTGATATTGTAGTGTCATGTGTTGTCATGCAATCTTTTCAGCAAATTTCAGGGAAATACAACAGCAGCCACACGACACCACATCATCTATTCATATGCAAATAAACCACATTATTATCTCTATAATCCTTACAACAACCCACAACAATTTTAACTCCAACTCTAACCTTTAAATTCCTTCATTCTCATCACATAATCTATGATTACAACAACCAAAATATTAATTCAAATCAGTCCATCAATTTCAATTAAAACAGCCCCTAATCCATAAATCTCAACAAAACAACAAACGAGTTTATAATGTTGTTTTCTCCGTTCTAATTCGTTAAAACTCTAAATAAACACTTTAATAACATAAAAGGAATCTTATAAATACCTTAGCAGCAGCTCAACCACGAAAATTTCATTCCCCAAGACCAATATTTAGCTCAAATTGAAGGCAACGCAACGTACAACGCTTTTCTCTTCATGAGCTTCGGGATTCGGGACTCGGATTTTGATCAAAATGGCTTCCTTAGCCTAGGAGCTCTCTCTCTCTCTCTCTAATGTTTTTGGAGGATCTTAGCTGAAAATGATCAGCCCTCAAATGAATTTGCTATATATATTAACGTTAATGGGCCTCATGGGCCGAAACATTAGTGTTTGGGTCGGGTCCAAACTTGCTGCCCTGCCAGCCCAAATTGCATCGTCCATATGTCCTTATCCAAATATCATTTTGACGAGCGGTTTGTTGCGTTGGAAACTAGACTCGATGAACTTAATTTTAGGCTTTTGAAAAACCTTAAAACTCCTCATATACTAGGAGATATGCCTCCAACAATATGGGCTAAAAATCTGGTCCGAGATTTTTCTGAAGTTGTTCGGATTCATTTCGTTCAGATTCGTTTAACTTCTAATCCTCTTCCGACCCTCATGTAACCTCTTATACATACATATAAATACCCATATACATACATAACAATCCATACACATCTCGAAGGGTCCGGAGAATCACAATAACCTTAAACGTAACTAGAGAACTTACGAAGCTTCGACGAAACTCCAATCGCAAAAATATATTCATATCTTTTATCCATCTTCTATATCATTACTAATAATCTCAAATACTTTAAAAGGGAACTCACATTACCTCATATACGCTCATAACGCGATTTCAAATCCTTTAGGTTACGATGTCACCTCGAGATACTTAAGGCAACCATATATATATATATAACGATATTCTTACTAACTCGATTAACTTTCCTTGAACTTTCTTAACTCATTCTTTCTTGTCTTAATTAAAATAGCATGGACTCTTACGGGGTGTAACAGTGAAGTTGCTGTAAAAGAAATTGTTATACAGTATCCAGTAAAATGGTCATAACTCTTTGTAGAAATGTCGAAATGATGAATGGTTCGAACCACCGGAAACTAGACCAAAGTCCTACAACTTCTGTGTAAATATCATCTCCAAATTATTATAGATTAGGAGCAGTTCTCTTGTGAAATCGGGCCAAATCATGTTTCAGCACTTTGAATCTTCTCCATACTTGCTTTAAACGGACGGAAACTCACCGAGTCGGGTTCCCTCCAAACCATTCAACAAGTCCGAGTACCTTATATGGACTTTCTCAAAGGCTCAAAACATGTATTGAAACATCACATCTCCAAATCAAACTTTTGAAATCCTCAAGTTTCTAACTTTTATACAATAGTGTCGAATGCAGCTGAGCCCCTCGAGTTATAATCCGAACATAAGTACAAGTTCAAAACCATTATACGATCCTATTTCAACCTTCGAGTCGTGATTTTAAGCTCGTTTACCCATATTGTTGACGTTGATCAACTTTATTCACTTCAGGATTCTAGTAAAGTATTTCCAAATGCTCCTAAAACCCTCACGACCCATACCCCCAAGTCATAAATCACCAAATGAACATATGGTAATTCTTAGATAGGGGAAAAAAGTTCTGAAACTCAAAACGACTGGTTGGGACAAGGCCCCAACATACTTTAACTTGCTAAACATGACATGAAAATAAATAAGGATAACACCCCGAATAAGATGGGGCTCACCAAAAAGCTAAGAGAGCAAATCTTACTGAGCAGATGTGGCATCCTATAAATCCGTACCTGCATCGTGAAATGCAGGCCCTTGGGCAATAGAAAAGGGACGTCAGCACATTGAATGTACTGGTATATAAAAAACCTGAATGAAATAAGCATGGTAAATGAAATAACATGATAAGAGCAGAAACTTAAACTTGGTCATGAGCATGAACATGAATACATATGTAAATAACATGAGTAAAAATATATGTGGGAGAGGATTAGTATAACCGATATGTAACCACCATGTTAACACGTGGCGTCTGATCTCTGCCCGATCAGAAGAGTATTACCGTGATTTTGGGCAACCCATCGGCCACGCGATAGGTCCCCCCATGTCCATTTTTCATGAATATGTTGACCGATGATTTCTCCAACCCATTCGGTCATGTTCGGAACAGCCAAAGGTATCCATGCCACGATTGATAAAAAGAAAAAAAGGGAAAAATCACGTGGGTGCAAGGGAAGAAGTGTCGATAAAGCACGGAGGAAGAATAATTATCGAAGGGAGAACTAAGAAACTTATGCCTATCGTTCCATCTCTCCAGAAAGGGCATGTACCCGGCCGGAATAATGTCTGCAGTCCTTACCCAGACATAGCATTCTAACCACCCTCGATCTCTGTCTTTATCCATTTTGGAAAAGATCGGGTGCCGACCTCGCTTGGCGAGCTTTATCACCCCTCCCCCCCTCCCCCCGAAGAGCCTCGGGGAATATAGCTAGATGAAATGCGCCATCGTGAATTCCCTCTTAACATTGTTGGCCAATAACCGGAGCAGGCCACGATCCTCCAGATAATTGGACCAATTTGGGCCAAGGTCACATTGTACGTCCGACACATCTCCAAAATAACCGGGTCAATTGCGGGGTCGAGTTTGAGCATAAATGGATAGGTGTAAACATACAAGAAACCTTCTCTATGATCGGTGATAGACTCATCGGGCCCGGGGGCGAACACTTGCACCGGACGGTTATCCCAACCGTAGTCGGCCTGGACCTGGTCAAGTTTATCCTCCGCAATAGACGAAGGATATCGCCTTACGTCGAAACCCCTACCCGTGACCGGGGATGGCTTCTCGACGTCAAATTCATTGTTGTAGTGGGGTTTGGACGGCACTATGTCCAAGGCAGTCAGTTCGACGAAGGTTTTTCCCTTCGGTTGTGAGGTTGGCTCGGCTCCCTGAGAAGAAACCGAGGGAACGTCCTAGGAGGTAGTTTCAGTGTTGGCAAACATTTGGAAGATGTGAAAAGGAAGATTTGTGAATTTGAAGTAGGAAACGAAATTGTTGAAGGAAATATAAGAAAGATTGAAGAAGCAGTTGAAGAATGCAAAATGACGAGTGAAAGAGGTAACAAAGGAGCACCTTCGATCAAAGAATGGCAAATGAAGAAGTTGGCAAAGTTGGCTTCTTACGATCAAACAAGCAAGAAATTAAGCGATGAAAACGATCAGGAGCAAGAAATGAACAAATGAAGAAGTGAAAGTAAAAAAGTGAAAGGGTTAAGAGCTTTATATAGGTGCGGGAACTGTAACGGTTACAAAAGGCAGCCAATCGGGGGAGGGCCACGTGTCCCACAATTAATGTGATGTGATATGAGGCGACGTACGTTACGGCGGTTCCCGAGGTCGGCCATTCGGGACGAGACACGTGGCCGATGTTAAAGGAACGTGGCATAACTGTTCCCGCCAAAATTAAAAGATAAGAACGAGCTTATGAAACCACCGATTTTGTGACTTATCCACTTCCCGTTACTCCAGTAAAACTACGGTCCGGAAAGTGTGGGGACTACCTGTATACGGTAAAAATCAGATATATGCAAGACCGGAGAGACCGGGGGCCGAGGGTAGGACCAAATGAGCACGAGTATATTCGGTCTTTTCTTCAGATCGGGGGAATTGCACCGAATACGGTTGACCCGAGATGAGAAAAGTGTATTTGTTAGTCCGGTTTCTCCAAGTCAAGTTTTCGTGGCCGTTAGTCCGGTTTCTTCATGTCCGAACTGAACGTGGCCGTTGGTCCGGTGAAACAGTTGTGGTGCTGCCACGCGTCAAGACCGTTCTGTCATTTTGTACAAACAACCGTACGGGTGTCAGGCCGTACGGTCCTATCTTATCCTTTTAGGGTTTCTTAATTCTAAAAGGCTTTTGCATTGTATTCAAGGCTCATGAGGCAAACCTATAAATAGAGGACATTTCCCTACCTTTGGGGGGTTGGCATTTTTCAGATCTAGTAGAACATTGTAATAGAAGCTTATATTAAAACTCCCTCTCTCCCTCTCTGATTTTGGTCCGGATCTACAGTGTTCTTGGCTTTGTTTATGCACTCAATACAATATATATATATATATATATATATATATATATATATATATATACACACACACACACACACACATATATACTTTAGCTTAATCACCAATATCGACATACTCAAGGAATTAACATATATATCCATACTCACATATTATAGCACACGAACTCGTACATATTTCGTATTGACCAAAAGTAGATTAAAATTCATTCACATATCCTATACCTCATTTACAAATTCAATTGTTACCTAAATTCGGGGTAAACATTATGGTCATTTAGGTTTAGTTCTGACTATTGATTGGTCCAACTAAGTTGATCACTGTCCAATTTGTATTAGTACTTGAGTGTGCAGACCTTTTAGCCCTTTGACACGTAATGGGGTATGTTTTAAGTGGGTCCATGTTCTCATTATGATTGTGGCTGACAACTTTTAATATTTTACTTTCCCAGTACTCCTATTCAGTTAGATTTGTTTCAAAAGAGTATAAAATTATATGTTATAAATTACTACTATTTTGATTTTCGACAAAGTTAACTTCCTGTTTCATCATTAGTTCCGTGTGCAAATATACTAATGTGAAGAGAGAATGATCAAAATAGTCCTTATTGTATGGATTTAGGATTGCTTTGGTCCCTAATGTATACGACTTATGGAAATGATCCTTTAAGTATGTTAAAAGCCTATCACTTTAGTCTTGGGCCCTACAAACCTAACGACACCCAAAAAAATATGTCAAACTAAACTGAAGGCTCCACACGTTCCAGCTTCTTCCATCAACCAATGGTCAAAAGTTCTTTTTCCAACCAAAACCCTTAACCCTAACATGAAAGAACAATGGAGAAAGTTCCAATTAAGGGGTAAGACTTGAAGAGAACTACAAATTTATGTCAATACTTTCAATGGAGTATGGAATGAAGCCTGAAATATTTTCGATTGGATTAAGTAGCTTGTTATGGAGGATGACGCGATGAACTTATAAGTTCGAAGCAACCATGAAGTTCTGCTCGAAATCTGGGAGCATATATTGGGCGTGTAAGTATTGTGTTATGAGTAACTTTTGTTGGTTCGTCACTATTTTTGCGATTCACATGAACTATGTTGAGTATTTTTGCTATTCACATGAAAGTTTTTAGTAATATTTGCATTGACAATAGATTTTTTTGCATCAAAATAGGTTATTGCTCTTGTCTCCATTGAGATTTTTTTACTTCATAAACGTGGCTACGAAGTATTCTCCATATTTAGATGATAAGAATTTCTTAAGACTTTTTGTGAGTTGCTACCAGATATGAGTTCTAATGGAGTATTAGTTTGAGCATAAGTTGAGAAAAAAAAAATTAACTTTCTGATTGCTTGAAATAATTCACTGTAAGACTTTGACATGTTTTTTAATGGTTTGTCATTTTTAGTGTTTGGATTTAGTTTGATATATTCTGCCTATTTATTGTAGATTCTAGAGATCACAACTGAAAAGAAAATACACATTTCATGTTTTGCATCTTAGCATAAAATAGACAAATTCGTTATGTTGACTTCACTACTTCAGTCCGATTACAATAAAACTGACAGCTCCATATAAGTTCTTTAAATTACGTTCTCATTCTACATGTTTATGTTCATAGTAGAGATGCTGCTTCTATTATTTGCTTGAGATATGCTGGTTCAAGAAAGTTGGATTATTATATGTACCAATAATTGCCATCAACTATTTCTTTTGTATGTGATGTTCTGAATTTTCTGTTTGAAATTGTGGATTTTGTATTACTAGTTACTTTTTAGTTAGCATCTTGGCATAAAATAGTGTGCTGCCCTTACCTGTGTACTTTCAAAAGTAAGAAGGAATTTCCTTTACTTTATCACTACCTTAAGTAAGATTTTATGTGCAATATTGTAATTACTCTATCTGTAATATTGATGGAATGGATAATTCATACTTATGTGTGAAAGATTCACATTCCTCCATGCATCACCTATCAACTAAGATGAACCTTATGTTAGGGGCAGCATGTTTAGGTATCTTAGATATATTTATGTTGATGAGGAACTAGTGAATATGTAATAAGATAAACAATATTAGCTAATAGAGGATGACAAAGGAACTTGTAAAGTCTTAAGTTTAAATTGTTAGGAAAATATATATTGTAGCAAAAGAGTAGCTTATATATTTCTGTCATGTCCTTCATGCTTCGTCAATTTTAAATTTGTGTCAACTATTTACTTTTGCTCTGAAAAGCAAAATCTGGTGTCTGAATTAGTAGGTTGCACATTTTTGTTGGTTATAAATTAAAAGGAGCTGATCAAATATAAAGGTTATCAGGTAAATGGAAACAGTTCTCATCTTCCAATATATAGTTGGCTTTTCTATGGAGTTCTCTGGCCAAATGGCCTAAACCATATTATGCATAATTCACTCCTAACAACTTGGCATAAAATTTTGTAGGTTCCTCCAGCAGAATTAGAGGCTTTATTGCTCACTCCTGTGTATTCTTTTTTATATTGTAGGAAGTGAGATCTTGTAAATTTTTTCAACAGAAAGATAATGAAGTTGATGCAAGAACCAAATTTGTCATTCTAAATTTATTGAGTAGAATCGCCTGAAGGAAAGGTGGAAGCCTATGAAGCTTCCGCGAATCAAGCAAGCCAAAGAATGGATGGACAATGAGAAAGAACCGACATACTACCTGGCTTAAGTTACAAAATTGAAAGCCGAAGTAGAAAAATTAAAAGTCAAACGAGAAAATGAGGAACAAGTTGAATGACTTCAAGACTTGGTAGAATATGCTATGGTTTCCTCTTATTTGTACTTGCATTGTTGTAGTATTAGTTTATAACATTCAAGGTGATCACTTGAAGGCCAATGTATTAAAATTTCTGAAAAGTCATTTGTTGTCTTAATTAGTAGTATGATTGTAATAGTTTGGCATGTGATGTAAACCTTTTCTGGGAATGTATTAATAGTATCAATTCAAAATCTCATTTGGTTGAACTTTTTATGATGAAATATGCTACTGTATTTGACTCTTTAAAGTTTACTAAGTAGTTTTCTACGATGAAATATGCTACTGCATAAACCATATGATACCAGCAAAGTTTAAAATAGCTGCCATAGCTGGTCAGTAATATGACAATCTCCATTTGTTACCGAGCTTCCGGCATTTATGCCAAAAAGTTATTGAATCATTCTGGTGACGACATAATTCGACTATCTTTTTCAAGTCAGTAAGATTGAGATTCTTCTCTTCAACATAATCAAAGTAGTCAATGATACCACCAACATACTGTTTGGTTGGCTGATGTTTCATCAATCCTTTATGATAAACTTTGATACTGAAGAAAAAAAAACGCCTCGGACACAGGATCTGCAGATAAAAGAATCCATATTTTAAGAGGTTAGAGCCACATTCTAGATGTTACAAAACATGTATATTTTAAACAACACCAACTTCAAATATTTTTGAATCCACAAACCAAATAAAACCAACAGTAAAAAAATCGAAAAGGTAGAATTTGATATTACCAAAAAGAAAAAACAAATTTGATAAAATGATTGGAAAAAACAGTAGTAACAACTAAGCCTGTCAATTGGGCCAGTTCAGCCCAGGACCAGCCCACCAAACCCGACCCATAACCGGCCCCCTAACCCGGTAAGAGGGTAGTGGGCTGGGCTAGTGGAAAAAATTAGGGGGCTGCGCTGGACATGCCATTTAGCCCAGTAGCCCGGCCCATCAATAGCCAGGGTTCTAGCCCACCGGGGGACCCGGCCCGACCCGACCCACTTCGAATTAATTTAAAAAAAATATATATTTAAGTGGTATGTTTGTGTATATCTTGTATATGTTAATGGTATATTTGTGTATATCTTGAATATGTTGTCGGAATGAAGACTCCCAACGGCTATTTAAGTGCTAAAAATTATAAAAAGTTGAGAATGTGATTCAAGACTACATAAGTAATTTAAAATAAAACTTCAAACTTAAATTGATAACATTGCAAATTCAAAACATACAAACTTGAACGGATAACTTATTACAAATGAAAAGTTCAAAACGCTAGCATCGATGGAGAAATTTAAAGAAGAGATAAACTTCAAAGTTAAATTTTGTGCCTTTTGTCCAAGTGCCTACATAACGGACTGGTACCGCCAAAAATTGGTTTGGACTTATGGAGATATATTTGACCACAATGTTGACATTTAACATGTTCCTCGTCTACTCGCTCAAAATGCAACCACACCGGACTTGAAATTGATCTTCGTACTGGAGGAGGAGGTGGAGGATTATCATTATCCATTAAATTCAAATTTTGAAATTTGAACTTTGGAAGTTGGAAGAGAGAGAGAGAGATTTAGATGAGTAGGAAATCTAGGGAAAGAGGAGAGTAGAGAATTGTGAGACAATATGAAGAAGAATGAATGGTATTTATAGATTGAAAATAGGGCCAAAGTATAATTTAAGGAACTTGATGGTTAAAATAAAGTTGACAACAACTAGATTTTAAAGTATCAAACTTAATAAATTTTAGTATTAGAATTTTTTTTAACAATAATTAAAATTCGGCCCGCCCCACTTTGCCCACTATGTACCCCCTACCCGGGTAGGGGGCTAGGCCGGACACCCCTTTCCCACCTCCAACCTGGCCCCCAACCCGGCCCACTAACTATGGCCCGGCCCGGTCCCATTTGACCTGAATTTATATGGCCCAGCCCGGCCCACTTGAAAGGCTTAGTAACAACCCAGATTTTGACTACCAAATAGGTTGCTCTTTGGATTGCCTCCACTAAAAGAAAAATAAATTCTTACCGTAATATGGGCTTGATCCTATGCCGTCTCTTTTGATTAACATTGTTCAACAATAGTGAAACTTCTCTTGAGTCTACTAATTTTACAAGACCACAAAAGAGATGGAAAAGGGTTTTTGCTCGGAAGGCGGGAGTTTTCACCTTTTGGAACTGATCGAGAAGGCAAAAGGCTTTTGTTTAGAATTTGGATATCTCACGTGGATTGCACATGAGGAGGGGTCCATTTAGGTTGAAAGATTTTTTGGGTGTTGTTAGGTTTGTGGGGCCCAAGACTAAAGTGATAAGCTTTTATCATACTTAAAGGACCATTTCCATAAGTTGTATATATCAGGGACCAAAGCAATCCTAAGTCCATACATTAAGGACTATTTTGATCATTTTCTCCTAATGTGAACATAGTTCTTTTATTTTCATTTTTACAGCTTAGGTTCATTAGATTCAATTGTTCTGAAATTAAATTGTGGTTATCATTCTTTTTCTTACTCCATTTGTGCTAATTTATGAGGCATTTTTCATTTTTCAAAATTCAAATTATATAAATTTTGAAGAACAATTTATAATGTATTATTTATCATATTGACATGAGAAAATTTCAACTTATAGTACTTTTCGTATAATTTTTAATGTCTAAATTTTAACTTTATAATATTGAGTTGATCTATTCTAGTTTAGCTTTAAAAATTAGTCAAATAAACTCACGGGAAGCGAAAAGTGTCACATAAATTGAGATGGAAAGAATAATAATTTCATATTGCTATAATTATAAATTATTTCATTTTGAATTACATTGTCTAATAGCCAACAATGAATTAGTATCTCTAACTCTATATTTTCGTGTCACAGCCATCTTCGAGTTCCAAGAAACTATTTTGGTAAATACTGACTTGATTCATCCTTCTAATCTAAACTAATAAAAATGAAGTTGGTAACCCTAATAAATAATTTTTTAAGAGTAGTGCTAAGTTAATAAGGGCCAAGTAAAATGGAATGAAGGGAGTATTTAATTAAGGAGTTGATATGAACCAATTTCAACATTTTTTTTATGCCAAAATGTATTGCTAAAATTTGTGTATAAGTTCCGACAATCGGCAAGGATCTGCAAACAATTTGTAATGGTTATGACATAATCAAGCCTTGCGGCAAGTCACCAATCCATAAGAACTTTTGATGATCCAGCAAGATCTTGTGGACCAATTGATAATAAAGTTATGACACAATTTGTATGAAAGTCTTGATGATCCGCCCAAACTTGCATAAAGCGGGGCAAGTCTTTTTCCATTCAAACCTCTGGGCATCCACCAAAACTTATGCGTCATTTGTTTCAAAATGAAGACATAACTAGTACTAAAGTCCTGACAATCCGCTAGAATGTGAGATAGGAAAAATATTTGTTCATCCATCAGAACTTCTAACGATCAGCCAGGCTTTACTATCATATTGTGACGCTGGAACTATTTTTAAAATAGTGGCACTTGACACAAGAAATATATGAGGATTGAAAATGTTGGGCCAGTGCAGAGCACGGGCAACGATTATCTAGCTAGTCAGTTTTAGAAAAAAAAATCATTTAAATTTCATATGCAATTTTAATAGCGATTAAACAACACATTTTCGCAAGATCAACTAGATTAATACAATATAGTTTAATCTTTTCTAAATTTTAGGAACACTGTATCATTCATTTGATACAACAAAAAAATCGCTGCTGATACTTAATAGGAGCTGGTGATTTGTAATATATAAAGAGTATGCATATATGAGAGTGTTGATTGCTTCATTAGTGTACGATGCTAATATGTTTTAATACGGTGTTAAAGAAATAGAACGATGGAATCCTCTATATTTTTGGTTAAAAGAAAGTCATTTTTTTGGTAGAATAAGTGTTTAGAGTCCTCCGTTACCATTCTACTATTATTTGCGTTATTTATAATTTAAACTTCTATATTAAAAAGGTAAAATTACTTAAAGAGCTTACCTCTTAAATGCCTTAAAAAAATCAGTTGACCTTGTGAAAAAAGAATTACACTGAGGGGCGGATATTAGGTAAACTCTTATGAAAAAGGATTTTGAATAAAACGATGTTTTGTTTTATTTTTTATTTTCATACTGAAAACGTAACAAGAATGAGAGGTGTAGCTCATAATGAAGGATGTGATCTTGCTTAGAAAGGTAATGAGACTATTCGTGAGGCTAACAATCCTCTATTTTAGATTATCTAATAAAGCATTTGACGAAAGTAAATTATTTTTCCAATCCTTCACAAAATTTCATAATCTCTTCCCGAACCAAACACGAAACTTTCGATTCATTTGGCAGGTCCATCACAAGGAAAACGAAAACCAACATTTTCTTTATTGGCCGATATCAAATACAAACTACGAGCAAATAAAATAGGGAAACCTAGATCCAAACGTTGGAGGAATCGAAAACGAAAACGGAAGCCTTTCTCTAGCGTCCTCTTGGCTAAGAAAAAGTGCACAAATATATTGCAAACACACTCACAGAGACAGTTACACAGGGACATCAAAAGTGACCATATAGATAATGTCACCACTGCTGCTATATATAATAACCATGTAATAGCAGCATTATTTAATTATGTATTACATAAGACAGATAATGCCATGTGAAATGGCGATATATGGATTCTCATCCATTCTTTTCAACAATGGTAGTAGCAGTAGCAATCTCCACGGGAGCAATTGCCATAATCAGCGTCTTCCTTTTTCATGCACCAATGGTTACATTTCTTGTGGAAACACTTCCCATTCCAGCTCTTGCTATGCTTCCCACAGTGTTTTGCTTCTGCTATTTGCATCTCAACATGAAAAAATCTTGCGCAATCAAAATCAAGCATGCTATATATTCGGGAAGTTTCTCTACATCTTGTTTGGATGGATTTAATATTATTTTATAATGTATCGTATCGTGTCGTACTGCTTTGATGAATACAATGTTTGGATAGATTATTTTGTTTTCTTTTGTTACATACTGTCATACACCAGTAGTCTGAAAATAAACTTATAATATTACGAAACAGTAGGGTACATAGAGAGATTATAAAAAAGGTAGGGTAAAGGGTAAAATAGGATTATTGAATAAAAAATAAGGGCAAGATGAGGGAAAACTGGGGAACAACATGATCACACCAATCCGTTGTTACATAAAATGACGCTTTTTTCGTTACATAATGATAAGTTTCATAATACAACAACAACATGCTAGTCGAATCCCACAATGTGGGTTCTGAGGAGTGTAGAGTGTACGCAAACCTTACCCCCACCTTGAAAGGTAAGAAGACTGTTTCCGAAAGACCCTCGGCTCAAGAGAGAAAACAAGACAAAAAGTCAGATAGGGACAAACATATCAAAAACAATATGAAAACGAGGAATAACAAAAGCGAGAAAGTCACGATAGAACAGTCTGGAAAGAAAGGAGCATTAGCTACCATAGATAAATAAGATAATCAAAGTTCAAGGCCCAACAAATATAAGCAGAAATCATATGGCAATAAATGAATGAGCAAAACTACAACTGCTAGGATGAAAGGATAAGAAACCTAGCCTTCTATCCTAATCTGAGTCCTCCACAACCTCGTATCTAAGGTCATATCCTCGGTAAGCTGAAACTGCGTCATGTCCTGTCTAATCACCTCTCCCCAATACTTATTCGGCCTCCCTTTACCTCTCCTGAAACCGTCCATAGCCAACCTATCACACTTCCACACTGGAGCATCTGTGTCTCTCCTCTTCACATGATCAAACCATCTCAGCCTCGCTTCCCGCATTTTGTTCTCCACCGATGCCACTCCCACCTTGTCCCGGATATCTTCATTTTTAATTTTATCCCTCCTAGTGTGCCCACACATCCATTGCAGCATTCGCATTTCCGCGACTTTTATCTTCTGAACGTGAGAGTTCTTGACTGGCCAACACTCCACCCCGTACAATAAAGTCGGTCTAACCACCACTTTGTAGAACTTGCCTTTAAGTTTTGGTGGCATTTTCTTGTCACACAGCACTCCGGAAGCGAGCCTCCATTTCATCCACCCTGCACCAATACGATGTGAAACATCATTATCGATATCCCCATCTCCCTGTATAATAGACCCAATATACTTGAAACTTCCTTTCTTTTGGATGGCCTAGGTACCAAGCCTCACTTCCTCGGCAAGCTCATGCAGTACGCCACTGAACGTGCACTCTAAGTATTCTGTCTTAGTCCCAGTCAATTTAAATCCATTAGACTCCAACGTCTGTCTCCAGCCCTCCAGCTTAGCGTTAACTCCGCTGTGAGTCTCGTCAATCAAGACTATATCATCTGCGAACAACATACACCAAGTCACCTCACCTTGTATTTTTCGCGTCAATTCATCCATCACCAAGGCGAATAGAAACGGGCTAAGAGCTGATCCTGATGTAACCCCATCAGAATAGAGAAGTGCTCTGAGTCTCCTCCTACCGTCCTTACCCTGTTCTTAGCTCCATCATACATGTCCTTTATCGCTCTAATGTACACCACAGGTACACCTTTAACCTTCAAGCATCTCCATAGGACCTCTCTTGGCACTTTGTCGTAAGCCTTTTTTAGGTCAATGAATACCATGTGCAAGTCCCGCTTCCGCTCCCTATACTGCTCCACCAATCTCCTTACAATATGAATGGCTTCTGTAGTCGAGCACCCCGGCATGAATCCAAAGTGGTTCTCTGAAATAGACACACCTTTCTTCACCCTCATCTCCACCACCTTTTCCCACACTTTCATAGTGTGACTTATGAGCTTGATACCTCTATAGTTATTGCAGCTTTGAATGTCGCCCTTGTTCTTGTACAAGGGAATCATTGTACTCCACCTCCCTTCTTCGGGCATCTTCGCTGCCTTGAAAATGACATCAAACAACCCAGTCAGCCACTCCAAGCCTACCCCGCCTGCACTCTTCCAAAATTCCCCAGGAATCTCGTCCGGTCCCGTCGCTCTTCCCCTGCGCATCCTACGAACAACTCCCTTAACCTCCTCAAAATTTATACTCCTATAATCTCCAAAGTCGCGACGCCTATCAGAGTACTCCAAATCTCCCAACACAATGTCTCTGTCCCCTTCTTCGTTCAAGAGTTTATGAAAGTATGACTACCATCTCTGTCTAATGTGAGCTTCCTGTACCAACACTTTGCCATCCTCGTCCATGATGCACTTCACTTGATCCAGCTCGCGTGCCTTCCCCTCTCTCGCCTTGGAAAGCCTAAACAACTTCTTATCCCCACCTCTATCCTCTAGTTCTGCATAAAGGCGTTCAAAAGCTGCCGTTTTTTCCACTGAAACTGCCAACTTCGCCTCCTTTCTCGCCATCTTATACTTTTCCCTATCCGTCCGCTTCTCATCATCATCCTTGCTATCTACCAACTTCACATACGCCTGCTTCTTTGCTTCCACCACCAATCCCCTCGGTGCCCACCACGGCTGCCTCTTGAGACCCTCAATACCTCTCTAGCTGCTTCCCTAATGCAACTGCCCGTCCTATCTCACATACTACTCACATCCCCCCTACTATCCCACGCTCCCATAGCCATCAACTTCTCCCCCATATCTAGGGCACTAGACAAAGTCCAACTCCCCCACTCAATCCTCGGTCGGTCATCCACGACAAATACTCCTATTGTATTTGAAGTAACAATACAACACAATCTGTAAGAAATTTTAGCCATAAATAGTCATTTCCAAATTCCGCCAAGTTATAAATGATGAAAGGATTTAAATTATGAACATACTAACAATGTAAGGAATTGTTGTGCTATCACTATAATTTAACATGTTATAATAATTTATTATTTTCTTATAAAATGTCAATGGGCAGAAATTAAACTCATTAAAAATTTACGATACTTAACCCTGTTGGCAAACCCTTAATAACCACAAAACAAATATTTAAGAATTTCTTACCAAAGGCAAACATAAGAAGAAAGCAAAGGAGGATTGCAGAGATAGCTATTATGTTAACTTTAGGTTGAGCCATTTCTTTAGATCTTTTTGAGATGCTTTGTGAAATCAACTTTATTAGAGGGTCTACTTATAGTGATACAAAAACAATTTTTTTTACAGACACTTGTGTTTAAATTAACATTAAGCACACAAAGTAAAGAAAATGTCAGATAAACGTTTTGAACTGATCAAAGGTTTTTCCTTCTTGCACCACCACGAAAGTAACAAGAACTTATAACTACTAATAAAGAAAGTAACAAAATTGCCCAGGCACAACTTGTATTAATGTATTGTAACATGTTGAAAGACTTACTGGAAGCCTGATGATAGTCTTTTGTTTCGTTTTTTCCCCTTCTCTCTCTCTCTAATTGAAATATTAGACTTTTCTCTAGGTTGTTTTTTTTTTTTTTTGTGGGAATGTAAGTTACTCCTTCTGTTCCGTGTTATGTGTGGTTCTATTTTCTTTAGAATATGTTCAAAAAAGAATTGCACATTGATTTCTACTTTTAAATTAAAATATTTTTTCCCCTTACATTTGAAAACGCTTTAACTTTAAACTTTCAATTTACCTTTAATAACATGTTTTTATAATTACATACATGTCATGTGTAAAAGTTTGTCTTTGTTTCTTACAAACTCTGACTAAAACACTCGTATAAAATGAAATGGACAGAGTGTGTTTGCCAAAGCAGACCATGCCAAGTTGAAATGAATTATTTAGGTTATTTTACACTTGGGCTGTATTTGGTATGACGAACAAAAATATTTTTCATCGAAAATGATTTCTCCAAAAATAAGTGGGTTTCTTACTTATTTTCTTGTATTTGATAAGTAAGCTGAAAACGTTATCCCAAGAGAAATTATATATCATTTAGGCGAATACTATGGGGTGGGTTAGGATGGGGGTAGGAGTATTGGCGGTGAAGGGGTGGGCATGGGGGTGAGGGTGTTCACTACAAGAAATTAAAGTTTGATCCCACTACTCCATGATAAAGGCTAGGTGTGTGAACAAAGTACCACATTAGTAGCTGGAAAAAAACTAAAGAGCTACTTATAACGTATTGTATGCTTTTAATGGTGTGAGACCTTTTGGGGAAAATCGTGCGGGCTTGGCCCAAAGCGGACAATAGCACACCATGTTAATGGGCAATTTGCACGATTGCCCTTCTTTGGGGGTGGTCTTTAATTTGCCCCTCAAATTGTTGGTCTTTAATATTTGCCCTTCGCTTAAAATACCCCGAGGTTCTGGGTTCGAACCCCGGCTTAGTTGTAAAAATAAGTTAAAATCGCAAGGCAAGGTTTTGCAAAAAAGCTGCCGCATGCCTTATAAGACAAACTTTTAGTTATGCCTTAAGGAAAAGTTTGTCTTATGGTTATGCGGCAGACTTTGGTTAAGGTATAACCAAAAGTCTGCCGGAGACGACAGACTTTTTCTTATATGGCAGACTTTTAGTTTTGCCATATAAAGCAAAGGTTGCCGTCTCCGGCAGACTTTTGGTTATGCCTTAACCAAAGTTTGCCGCATAAGGCAGACTTTTTTCAAAGCCTTGCCTTGCGATTTGTTTTTTTTACTGAGCGAGGGTTTGAACCCAGAACCTTGGGGTATTTTCGGCCATCATTTTAAGCGAAGGACAAAAATTAAAGACCACCCCAAAAGAAGGGTAATTCGCGCAAAAAAGTTGCATGTTAAGAGTATCTTTGAGCCGTTTTAGCCCAACAATAAATCCTGATTATATTCTAGATGGTAAATTGAGACAAAAAAATCACGTGGATTGCCCTTCATACGGAAGGGTCTTTAAATTTTACCCCTCAATTCACTGGTCCTTAATTTTTGCCGCTACTTCTCATTTAATGAAAATTCATGGGCTAAAGTACCCTTTTCGCCCCAAAAATTTTGGGTTCGATCCCGAGCAGAGTCGAAAATAATAATAATTTCGCAAGCATAGGTTTCATAGGCGAAGTTACATAGAAGCTATGCCTTGTCCGGAAAAAGTTCGTGGAAATGAAGTTTTGCCTTAATTTCGCAACTTGCGTATAGGCATAGGTTCTATGTAGTTTCATAGAAATCTTTGCCGTGTCCGACATAGTTTCTATGTAACTACATAGCGAATAGGCATAGTTTCATATGAACTTATGCCTTACAATTTGTTTTCTTTTTTTTTTACTGAGCAGGAGTTCGAACCCAAAATCTTGGGGTATTTTCGGCTGCCTTTTTAAGCGAAGGGAAAAAATTAAAGACCAGCAATTTGAGGGGCAAAAATTAAAGATCAGCGCCTTTGAAGGGAAATCATGCAAATTGACCAAATTGAGATACATATATGTTATCCTTTTTTAAACCTTATTTAACAATTTTCATCAAAAAAAAAAAAAAGATACATTTATGTTATACATGCATTTTTCTAGGTGGGTATAAGGGTTGATTACGAGATGTGTTGTATAAAATAAAGTTAGCTTGTTGAGCATAAATTAAGATAGCTAAGTTGAGAGGGCTCAGTTGGGGAGACTAATTGTCTGTGCCCTAGCTTGAGTCGTGACAATGTTTTCTTACATGTTTTATTGACAAAATACATAGATTTTACACCCGCGACCCCTCATTCATCAATGTTTGTATTGAATTAGGGTTAGATGTCATGTATGATGCAATATTTTGCTTCACAAGTTTGCGCGTCTATTCGTGTACTCTCTCCGTCCAGTTTTGCTTGTCCAATATAATAAAAATAGTACCCCGCCATGCCCCTTTATGTACACAAAAGAATATACCAATAAGCTGCAACTCCGGAGTAGTGGAGTGCTCCTGTAAGTCTGCTGAATAAGCTCTTAGGAATCTGGACCGTCTACCTGCGGGCATGAACGCAGCGTCCACAAAAGAAAGGACGTCAGTACGAACAATGTACTGAGTATGTAAGGCAGGAATAATAACATCATAAAGAAATAAAGAAGTATGAGATAAAGAGATAACCTGTAAATGATTGCCTCTGAAGGTGGATATCATGCATGTTAACTTTCTTCAAGATCTTGCGTACATATATTTATATATATCATCATTAATGCTGCGGAACGTGCAGCCCGATCCATAATTTCATATGTTGCTGCGGAACGTGCAACCCGATCCATTTATCCATATATTCATTACATATCTATTAACTTCCACCATATTGCAAAACAGCTCCCAAACAACAATAACAACATCCATAATATCATAGTCAAGAAGTTACATTTGAATTAGTCTCAAATTTAACCAAATCCCCTTTTCGAGTTCACCTCATAGTCACCTTCTTCGCTACAACATTTATAGCTTCTCCACTTTAATTCTTTTCCCTTCTAAGGGGTATTAAACCTTTACATCAACTCAACCATACAAATAGGGTGAAGAACATACCTTGTATTTGAAGAACTTCAACTTACACAACTTGTTTCAAGGCCAAGTTCACCACAACACTAAGTGAAAGCAAGAACATCCAACTTCCATAAATTAACTAGGTTTTCAAGGTTGATCTTCTCTTGATTTGATTTGGAATGATTTGGTGTGTTTATGGGTGTTAAGGGGAGCTTAGAGAGAAATTAGGGATTTATTTTGGGTGAAAAATGAGGCTCAAGTCATGGAAATGTGTATTTAAAAGCTTGGGAAAAAAATTCCACTGACTCAAATTTATGGAAACTTCGGGCAAAATACGGGTTACTATTCATCACGTACTTCAAAGTACGTGATACTATTCATCCCGTACTTTGGCGGCAATAATTTTAACTTTCTGGAAATTTTGGCAAAATACGTCCAAAAAGTGTGGACGTACTCTATTGTACGGGCCGTACTTTCCTCCGTACTTCACAGAAATGCGATCTGTCAGTTGCATTGGAAAGAAACTCGCTGAGCTTCAATTTACATAGGTTATGGATTCCGTAACTCCTTATATTTTAGGAGATATGCCTCTTCAAAGTTGGACCAAATCATGTCAAAAATTCTGCCAATTTTTCCAAATTTTCAACGAACCTAATTTCTTCGATTCGCTTGATCCCAAAACCCTTATATACTTGTCTAACACTTATTAAAAGTCTTCCTTAACCTTTTAGGGGTATCATAGCCTCTCTGTACTTACATTATCGCGAAAATTCATGAGGTGTAACACGTTAGTATTAATAAGTCAAAATTTTCAATTCCTTTTTCCAGGACTTAGGAATTATGCTAGTCAAACTTGTCTTAATATGAAAATTTTGGCTCCAAAACTAACTTTTTCTGGGGAATATGTAAATTGTTGGACCCATTACTTAATTAGTTGGCCGCACATTTTTTTTAAAGCTTTAATTGATTTCAATCATTAGGTAATTAGCAATAATTACGGGTAATATGGTAAACTTTCCATTTTATTTTTGACTTCTTAATAGACATGTCAAGTCAATATGTGACAAGTAAAACTGGAGAGAGGGAGTAACTTAATTCTTTCTTGGAAGTTGAAAATGATGTGTTCAAGAAGAAGAAGAATTAATACCTTTTTAGTTTCTTGAAATAACTTATTTTGGAACAAATTAAAAAGGCTACAAACTCACTTAAAAGGGAATGGAGAGAGTAATATGTTACTCACATGTAGTACTTAGTAACACTAGACATTTTTCTCAATACTAAATTAACTGAAAATTCTTCGACATCATCATATTAATGAAATAATGACACCGAACAATTTCTTTAAATGGAGTACAGAATGGCTTTTCACTGGTGGCTCCAAGAAGAAAACTTATAACACCATAATACAAACATAATTTAGAACTATTTTCTCACACTCACTACAATTCTAGCGAACTGATAGCGTTTTCATTCTTTAACATAAGTCAACACATTATCATTTATTTATCATAAAATACGTAAGAAAGGAGAATTCTGAGAGCATTTGATGGACTATTAGCAATTGAAGAAGTAGAAGCAAGGACGACTAAGGCCTTTTCTAATGCACTCACCCTTGAATGCTCTCTCTTTTTTCACACTTCAGTGCAAGTCTCGCTAAAAAGGCAAAAGCCTTCAAATTGCACGCTCTCCCTTCTGCAAACATTGCCTTCAGCCACTTGCATCTCTGCATCGAATAACAACTTATCATAACTTTTCTCTATTAAAATCTATTGGTAGACTCCGTTAAAGTTTTGATTTTTTTTTTTTAAACTAGGGAACCCATAGTCGCTTCCTGTGCTCACTTCCGTTTTAGAAGTCAGATTGGATTTCCAATTGGTGCTCAATAGAAGGGTTCCAAACCTCTGAAAGGCGAGGCAGATTTAACGCTACACCCTTCCCTTAGCGCCTCCCTCTAGGCGGGGCCCTTTAGGTGCACTCTGGTAAACCTCGCTCCAAGTGCAATAGCCTTGAAATCAGAAAGGGGATGTAAACTGCACTAGGCATGCAAGTCCCGTGCGACGAGATTAGATTAAGAAGGTTATTGGCGAGGAGAATCGATCCCAGGTCTCTCATGTGGGTAACCACTCGCTGAACCAACTCAGTCATGCGGGTAGACTCAGTCAAAGTTGGAGTAGTTGTAAATCAAAATTGTTTAGGATCTAATATTTCTTAGTTTACTTAATTCATGATTAGATAGGAATAGGTTTTCAAGTTAATATCTAAAATAGGTTTTGCACTATTATAAATATATATGCTTCTATCTATTTTCTAGTAGTGGGAAATTCATTTATTGTAATTGAAATATATGTTTTTCTTCTCAAGATATATTGGAATATGTATAATTGTTTTGTTATAATAATAACGGTAATCATTTCATATTGGCCAGTGCGTGCCTGTGTTTGCAAAGGCATATATAGCTAGGGAATGCTTCCTGTATGACGACAAGATCACCGCTGGTTAATAACCAACATAAAATTAATCGATTTATAATAAATTCTCACAATCTGCTATTTTAAATCAGATTGTACTTTTGGGTACAAATACAGCAAAACGGAGAGTGAGCGATATTATTTTTGAAGACCGACTACAACTAGCTTGGGATTGAGGCATAAATACTAGCAATACAGAATAGCCAAAAATGAAATATTTTCTCTCATTTTAAGTGTCTTAGTTTGACTAGCCACAAAATTTAAGAAATAAAAGGCGACTTTTGAATCTTGTGGTCCTAAATTAAATATGTGTATAATGTACTAAAATGCCCTTTGAATCTTGAGGTTTTAAATTTGACATGTAAGATGTTTGAACTGTCAACTTACTAAACATAGAAAGAGACATTTTTTTTTTGGAACAGATCAAAAACGAAAGTAAGATACTTAAATCGGGACGGAGGGAGTAATAAAGAAACAAGTACCAACCATAGGATGAAATGAGGAGGAGGAAGAAGAGGAGAGCCAGGAAGGTAGTGTAGCGCACTAGTGACTTTGCCATATTTTTATTTTCTTTGAAATGATTTGTGTATGATGAGAGGTATTTATAGGAAGGCCTGGCAATTTATTTAATTGTTTCGTCAAACTTTCCACCGAGACAACTTTAGCTAGTAAGTTGTTGTTTTGAGTGTGTTTCCAAGCTGGTGGCGATAGAAGCAATGTGGGTCAAATGTTTTTTCTTGTTTAAGAACCTTAGATGTTACAACCCCTTCTCTAATTTCTCAAACTTGAGTTTTTTACTTGCTTGTGCATTCAAGTCTTCTTTGATTAGTCTAGATAGAATAGGATTCTTGAAAGGAACGAAATCTTGAAGGTTTATACTTTAAGAGTTTTGTCATTAGACCATGGCTCACAAGAAGTGTGCAATCTGTTTTTGTGTTTAAGAGAGAAGATCTATTTTTGTTATCATCTTTCTATGCATCAATCATAGGTCGTTTGTTTTTCTTGATTTATTCTTTGGGTTTTGTACTTTATCAGAAAGCTGATTTCTATGTATTGGATTGGGAAAATAATTTCTAGAGATGGGAAGTTTGTTTTCGGATGAAAACATATTTTATCAGAAAATCAGTTAGCTAGAGATTTGTTTTATAGGTTTGAAGACAAGTGCGTCGTGTTCAATCCCGATAACTCTTTTATGGACCCAGTTCGAAGTAATGGTGTGTTCGAGTAAGGCACAATAAGAAACAAAAATGTAAGATAGTGATTCAAGAAGCTAAAATGAGTAATGAATAAACTTGTGTCTATTGCCTTTTAAAGAAAAGAAGAGGGGTAGGGTTACAAGAGCATGAACAAGAGGATCCCTTTCCTTCTATCATAAGCTACCCTTATATAAGCCAAAGTTGGACTTCTCAAACCCTAAAGCATGGGTAATGTGACCTCTCTGCAGCCCCAACGTTCGTATGTACAGTGGCGCTCTGATCGAAGTTGGCGAATATGACCCGCCAATATAGATAGCCCCCACTTTCTGGGGCCTCCCTAACATGAGCCAAGGAAGTGGAAGAATTCTAGAGTCTTGCCTTATCTTATCCTTGTAGCCGAGTCATTTCTCAATCTCTGTGCGCCTAACCAGATGATTTATCTTCTTCGCATGCTTTCTCCCTTCATTTAATGCCCTGTCTCCTTTGTTAGACGCCGATGTCCGCGTGTCTTGTCCTTAGCCAAGACATGTAACGACCCGTTTGGTCGTTATTGCATTTCTGACCCTTTTGACCCTTTCCCGAGTTTAGTTAGCTCCCTTCTGACCCGAGAGGACCGTTGACACTCTTCCCGAGGTGTTTAGATTTGATTCAGACGACTTTTTGTGAAAATTGGGCTTTAAGCGAAAAATAGTTGACTCAAAGTTGCCTTTTGGGTAAACGGACCTTTTTCGAAAATCCGTCAATTCCGAGAGGTCCAGATGGTCGTTTAGAACTTATGTGTATATTTGGTTCGATTCCCAATGCACTCAGGTGCATTTTGGGACTTAGGTTGGGAAGTTGGAATTAAGGTACTAGGGTTGAATCGGTCAACGAGACCTCTGTTGGGAATATCGCGGCCACGAGCGCGTTCGTAACGTGTTTTTATATGTGTCTATGTATGTGGTACGTGAGCAGATGGCCTCGGGAATTAGTCGAAAAATCGATTTGAAGTGTGAAAACTTGGGTGGATTCTGGTGTCTGGTGCCCACTTTGGCGGCACTAGCACCGCGGCAGCGGTACCGCTGGAGCAGTGACCCTGCCCCTGGAGCGGTCCTGGCCATTTGGGCTTGACCGCTGCACCACTGGAGCGGCAGCGCTGGGGCAGCCTTAGCGTCACCAAAGCGGGTGACAGGCAGTGAGTGCATTTAATGAAGTGTTAAAAGCAATTAGTCTCTCTTTTAATACCATTACGAAAATAGAGCTCTTGGGAACTGTTCTTGGAGATTATTGGTGAACGTTCCTGGTGGTAAGTTCTCCTAATCCTCTTTACTAATTCCTTGTTCCTAATCATCATAGATTTCTCTTCCCTTTGTAATTCCTTAGTATTGGAAGATAAAAGTGGAGTTAATGAATGTTCTATCTAGGCTTATTAATGATGAAATTGATGGAGTTTATGCTAGATTTTGATGAATCTAAGGTTGTTAATCATATATCTTCCATTATTAGAATTGAATTCTTGAATCAAAGAGTTAGTTTTTATACCCAAAATTGGGGGTTTTACTTGAAATCCGAAATTAGGTGAATCCTTGAGTTAATTAGTAATTAGTTGTTAGGTTATGATCACCTAGTGCTTAATTTGATATTTTACTCCCGAATTTCTCGTTTTGACCTTGTGGGCCCCGTTTCCCCAAATTCTAGGGTTGGATTTGATCTAAATTTAATGATAGCATTATTAGTATCGTTCTTCATGATTTCTAATCTAGATTTTGAATATGCCTAGACTTCTTTGATATTGAGGCTCAGCGGAAAGGCAAGGCAAAAGAGTGATTTGTCGATGTTTGTTGTTCGGCCATCCAGGTAGGTTATGGCTTACCCTTGGTGAGACTTCGTATAGCGAAGCATATATTTAGATAATATTGTCGGAGACAGCATGTAAACCTTCGGGTATAAAGTTGGGTTGGATATTGTCTTAGGTTGGGCCCTGTTGCGTGATTGGGGCTAGCCACCCCATTGTGTTGTGACTTGATTGTTCTATCGTGTTGGCTTGATGTCATGTGTTGTTAGTAGATACTGGAATATGTTGTTCTATCTTAATTATGATATTGTAGTATCTTACGGGTTGATGTTGGTACGAGGATAGAGTTCTATGTGACTTGTGTAGCCTTTTATGACATTGTTGGCGTGCCCATGTTGGTACATGTGACACTGAT
The DNA here is from genome assembly GCF_019175385.1 of Lycium barbarum. Lineage (NCBI taxonomy): Eukaryota > Viridiplantae > Streptophyta > Magnoliopsida > Solanales > Solanaceae > Lycium > Lycium barbarum. Next base: position 174,137 of record NW_026843471.1, read on the forward strand.
ATATTATTAGCATACCCACGTTGGTACTTGTGACCTTGATACGTTGTTGTCGTACCCATGTTAATACTTGTGATATTGATCAGATTATTGATGGTGACATATGCATCGCATCCATTCTCATGATATACTGGTGATACATTGTTGGTATTGATGAAACATTGTGATGAGCTTGGCTCAGTTTTTAAATAAGAGTGCTGTGAGAGTCCGATATCCAATGTTAGTACCGAAATCATGGATTGAGTGAGTGCATGGACTCCATGGGTCCCCCCAGGGTGGTGCCTGTGAGAACCCCCATGGGCAAAGATTTGGGTCTCGTCTATCTGTTGGGCAAAGATTCAAAACGTGTGGCACTTAGACTTCGCGAGTCACCTTGGGTTGTGCTACCAAGATGTCGATACTTTCGTCCGAAGTACATGTGTACACAGCATTGCATTGCATTTGCATTCATACATCATTGTATTGCATTGCATTATGGCTTATATTGTGATGATCTAGTGATCTACTTGTGTTGTTGGGCTCGGATTGGATATATCGAGACTTGGCACACTTGGGTTTAGATGTTCTGCCTAGGAGATGACAGATACTTGATTCTGATTGTGTTTGACTTATACTTGTTGATTTATCTGCTTGTTCTACTTTATTGTCTGAATTATGTTAGCTTACTTAGTCGCCCGATGATACCTACCAGTACTGTGGTTTTGTACTGACCTGCACTTGCTGCATTCCTTTATGAATGCAGAGTTCCAGGTTGGGTCTGCTTCCATCCCCCATGGCTGATAGTCTCCATCAGCGAAGCATCGAGTTTTCAGGGTGAGCACGAGTCGTTTGCTGCCTTGAAGACTCCTCTTATTATTATGTCTTACTTTCTACTCTGAGACATAGACAGATTGATGTCTTATTATATTCCAGACTTGTATAATTTCACTTAAATGCTCTTGTATGGCTTAGACCAAACTCTGGGGGTATTTTCCTTGTTTCCTCACTAATCCTTTTATCTATTATTGTGAGACTTGCGTAATTATTCTTTTTCGCTTGATTGATTTATTTATTTACGTCTTTACTTATCATTGGGTTGAGGGTTCTCTTACCGAGGTGGGAAAGATAAGTGCCTGTATGACTTAGTCGAAATGGGTCGTGACACGACTTCTTCTAGGATACTGGGTACTGCAATGATGACGAGCCTGTTTTCTTTCGAGGTGTGATTGACGCACATGAAGGGTTTCCCCCCTTTTCTTTTATCTTTAAGACCACATTATTTCCCATATTTCAAATTCATCCTACCTTCTC
>NW_026843472.1:0-30000 GCF_019175385.1 Lycium barbarum
TGAACAGAGGGACAATCATAAGAGGGTACAGGAACATCAAAGACCTAAAGTACTCCTAGTACTTCTAAGTGTAGAGTAATATGGAAGCTCGTTTACTCGTTGTTCCGCTCATATCATAGCATCATGCCAAAAGAAATAAAGGGAAAGCCTTAGCATACCTGGAAGATAATTTCTCGACTTCCCAACTTACTTCGGTCTCGCATTCTACATATAAAAGCAGTCGCACTATTATTAGGCTTATTGTCATATACTTGTTTTAAGCCTTCAAACGAAATCCCTTTTAGAATCTGCCGAAATTCGGGCAACATCTCCCTTGTTTATATCCCTAGCCCGAAATCGCAATACAAACAAAACCACTGCTACAATAGCACCAACATCAACAACATCATCATCAATACAAAAATATCTCCATAAAACATACCACCAGCTGATCAGGTGTTTAATGCGGAAATAACGCTCACCCTTTCCCCATACACCCATATATGTATATGTATATATACATAATATACGCGTATATAACGTCTTCTTGTCACGGGACAATATGCATATATGTAAATGAATGCAATGCATAAATGTGAACTAACATAATCATGATACACAACTCAGGACCCATGAACAGAAGGGACAATCATAAGAGGGATACAGGAACATCAAAGACTAAAGTACTCCTAGTGCTTCTAAGAGTAGAGTAATATGGAAGCTCGTTACTCGTTGTTCGCACATATCATAGGATCATGCCAAAAGAAAGAAAGGGAAAGCCTTAACATACCTGGAAGATAATGTCTCGACTTCCCAACTTACTTCCGGTCTCGCAATCTACATATAAAAGCTAGTCGCAATATTATTAGGCTTATTGTCAAATACTTGTTTTAAGCCTTCAAATGAAATCCCTTTTAGAATCTGCCGAAATTCGGGCAGCATCTCCCTTGTTTATATCCCTAGCCCGAAATCACAATACAAACAAAACAACAACTATAATAGCACCAACATCAGCAACATCATAATCAATACCAAAATATTCCATAAAACATGCCACCAGCTGATCAGGTGTTAATGCATAAATAACGCCTCACCCTTTCCCCATACACCATATATATATATGTATATATACATAATATAAGCGTATATAATGTCTTCTGGTCACGGGTCAAAATGCATATATGTAAATGAATGCAACGCATAAATGTGAACTAACATAATCATGATACATAACTCAGGACCCATGAACAGAAGGGACAATCATAAGAGGGGTACAGGAACATCAAAGACTAAAGTACTCCTAGTACTTCTAAGTGTAGAGTAATATGGAAGCTCGTTTACTCGTTGTTCGCTCATATCATAGCATCATGCCAAAAGGAAAGAAAGGGAAAGCCTTAGCATACCTGGAAGATAATTTCTCGACTTCCCAACTTACTTCCGGTCTCGCATTCTACATATAAAAGCAGTCGCACTATTATTAGGCTTATTGTCATATACTTGTTTTAAGCCTTCAAGCGAAATCCCTTTTAGAATCTGCCGAAATTCGGGCAGCATCTCCCTTGTTTATATCCCTATCCCGAAATCGCAATACCAACAAAACCACTGCTACAATAGCACCAACATCAACAACATCATCATCAATACAAAAATATTCCATAAAACATACCACCAGCTGATCAGGTGTTAATGCGTAAATAACGCCTCACCCTTTCCCCATACACCATATATATATATATGTATATATCAATAATATACGCGTATATAACGTCTTCTGGTCACGGGTCAATGTGCATATATGTAAATGAATGCAACGCATAAATGTGAACTAACATAATCATGATACACAACTCAGGACCCATGAACAGAAGGGACAATCATAAGAGGGGTACAGGAACATCAAAGACTAAAGTACTCCTAGTGCTTCTAAGTGTAGAGTATTATGGAAGCTCGTTTACTCGTTGTTCGCTCATATCATAGGATCATGCCAAAAAGAAAGAAAGGGAAAGCCTTAACATACCTGGAAGGTAATTTCTCGACTTCCCAACTTACTTCCGGTCTCGCAATCTACATATAAAAGCAGTCGCACTATTATTAGGCTTATTGTCATTTACTTGTTTTAAGCCTTCAAACGAAATCCCTTTTAGAATCTGCCGAAATTCGGGCAGCATCTCCCTTGTTTATATCCCTAGCCCGAAATCGCAATACAAACAAAACCACTGCTACAATAGCACCAACATCAACAACATCATCATCAATACAAAAATATTCCATAAAACATACCACCAGCTGATCAGGTGTTAATGCGGAAATAACGCCTCACCCTTTCCCCATACACCATATATGTATATGTATATATACATAATATACGCGTATATAACGTCTTCTTGTCACGGGACAATATGCATATATGTAAATGAATGCAATGCATAAATGTGAACTAACATAATCATGATACACAACTCAGGACCCATGAACAGAAGGGACAATCATAAGAGGGGTACAGGAACATCAAAGACTAAAGTACTCCTAGTGCTTCTAAGAGTAGAGTAATATGGAAGCTCGTTTACTCGTTGTTCGCACATATCATAGGATCATGCCAAAAAGAAAGAAAGGGAAAGCCTTAACATACCTGGAAGATAATGTCTCGACTTCCCAACTTACTTCCGGTCTCGCAATCTACATATAAAAGCAGTCGCAATATTATTAGGCTTATTGTCAAATACTTGTTTTAAGCCTTCAAATGAAATCCCTTTTAGAATCTGCCGAAATTCGGGCAGCATCTCCCTTGTTTATATCCCTAGCCCGAAATCACAATACAAACAAAACAACAACTATAATAGCACCAACATCAGCAACATCATAATCAATACCAAAATATTCCATAAAACATGCCACCAGCTGATCAGGTGTTAATGCATAAATAACGCCTCACCCTTTCCCCATACACCATATATATATATATATATATGTATATATACATAATATAAGCGTATATAATGTCTTCTGGTCACGGGTCAAAATGCATATATGTAAATGAATGCAACGCATAAATGTGAACTAACATAATCATGATACACAACACAGGACCCATGAACAGAAGGGACAATCATAAGAGGGGTACAGGAACATCAAAGACTAAAGTACTCCTAGTACTTCTAAGTGTAGAGTAATATGGAAGCTCGTTTACTCGTTGTTCGCTCATATCATAGCATCATGCCAAAAGGAAAGAAAGGGAAAGCCTTAGCATACCTGGAAGATAATTTCTCGACTTCCCAACTTACTTCCGGTCTCGCATTCTACATATAAAAGCAGTCGCACTATTATTAGGCTTATTGTCATATACTTGTTTTAAGCCTTCAAACGAAATCCCTTTTAGAATCTGCCGAAATTCGGGCAGCATCTCCCTTGTTTATATCCCTATCCCGAAATCGCAATACCAACAAAACCACTGCTACAATAGCACCAACATCAACAACATCATCATCAATACAAAAATATTCCATAAAACATACCACCAGCTGATCAGGTGTTAATGCGTAAATAACGCCTCACCCTTTCCCCGTACACCATATATATATATATGTATATATCAATAATATACGCGTATATAACGTCTTCTGGTCACGGGTCAATGTGCATATATGTAAATGAATGCAACGCATAAATGTGAACTAACATAATCATGATACACAACTCAGGACCCATGAACAGAAGGGACAATCATAAGAGGGGTACAGGAACATCAAAAACTAAAGTACTCCTAGTGCTTCTAAGAGTAGAGTAATGTGGAAGCTCGTTTACTCGTTGTTCGCTCATATCATAGGATCATGCCAAAAAGAAAGAAAGGGAAAGCCTTAACATACCTGGAAGTTAATTTCTCGACTTCCCAACTTACTTCCGGTCTCGCAATCTACATATAAAAGCAGTCGCGATATTATTAGGCTTATTGTCAAATACTTGTTTTAAGCCTTCAAATGAAATCCCTTTTAGAATCTGCCGAAATTCGGGCAGCATCTCCCTTGTTTATATCCCTAGCCCGAAATCACAATACAAACAAAACAACAACTATAATAGCACCAACATCAGCAACATCATAATCAATACCAAAATATTCCATAAAACATACCACCAGCTGATCAGGTGTTAATGCGTAAATAACGCCTCACCCTTTCCCCATACACCATATATATATATGTATATATCAATAATATACGCGTATATAACGTCTTCTGGTCACGGGTCAATATGCATATATGTAAATGAATGCAACGCATAAATGTGAACTAACATAATCATGATACACAACTCAGGACCCATGAACAGAAGGGACAATCATAAGAGGGGTACAGGAACATCAAAGACTAAAGTACTCCTAGTGCTTCTAAGAGTAGAGTAATATGGAAGCTCGTTTACTCGTTGTTCGCACATATCATAGGATCATGCCAAAAAGAAAGAAAGGGAAAGCCTTAACATACCTGGAAGATAATGTCTCGACTTCCCAACCTACTTCCGGTCTCGCAATCTACATATAAAAGCAGTCGCAATATTATTAGGCTTATTGTCAAATACTTGTTTTAAGCCTTCAAATGAAATCCCTTTTAGAATCTGCCGAAATTCGGGCAGCATCTCCCTTGTTTATATCCCTAGCCCGAAATCACAATACAAACAAAACAACAACTATAATAGCACCAACATCAGCAACATCATAATCAATACCAAAATATTCCATAAAACATGCCACCAGCTGATCAGGTGTTAATGCGTAAATAACGCCTCACCCTTTCCCCATACACCATATATATATATGTATATATACATAATATAAGCGTATATAATGTCTTCTGGTCACGGGTCAATATACATATATGTAAATGAATGCAACGCATAAATGTGAACTAACATAATCATGATACACAACTCAAGACCCATGAACAGAAGGGACAATCATAAGAGGGGTACAGGAACATCAAAGACTAAAGTACTCCTAGTACTTCTAAGTGTAGAGTAATATGGAAGCTCGTTTACTCGTTGTTCGCTCATATCATAGCATCATGCCAAAAAGAAACAAAGGGAAAGCCTTAGCATACCTGGAAGATAATTTCTCGACTTCCCAACTTACTTCCGGTCTCGCATTCTACATATAAAAGCAGTCGCACTATTATTAGGCTTATTGTCATATATACTTGTTTTAAGCCTTCAAACGAAATCCCTTTTAGAATCTGCCGAAATTCGGGCAGCATCTCCCTTGTTTATATCCCTAGCCCGAAATCGCAATACAAACAAAACCACTGCTACAATAGCACCAACATCAACAACATCATCATCAATACAAAAATATTCCATAAAACATACCACCAGCTGATCAGGTGTTAATGCGGAAATAACGCCTCACCCTTTCCCCATACACCATATATGTATATGTATATATACATAATATACGCGTATATAACGTCTTCTTGTCACTGGACAATATGCATATATGTAAATGAATGCAATGCATAAATGTGAACTAACATAATCATGATACACAACTCAGGACCCATGAACAGAAGGGACAATCATAAGAGGGGTACAGGAACATCAAAGACTAAAGTACTCCTAGTGCTTCTACGAGTAGAGTAATATGGAAGCTCGTTTACTCGTTGTTCGCACATATCATAGGATCATGCCAAAAAGAAAGAAAGGGAAAGCCTTAACATACCTGGAAGATAATGTCTCGACTTCCCAACTTACTTCCGGTCTCGCAATCTACATATAAAAGCAGTCGCAATATTATTAGGCTTATTGTCAAATACTTGTTTTAAGCCTTCAAATGAAATCCCTTTTAGAATCTGCCGAAATTCGGGCAGCATCTCCCTTGTTTATATCCCTAGCCCGAAATCACAATACAAACAAAACAACAACTATAATAGCACCAACATCAGCAACATCATAATCAATACCAAAATATTCCATAAAACATGCCACCAGCTGATCACGTGTTAATGCGTAAATAACGCCTCACCCTTTCCCCATACACCATATATATATATGTATATATACATAATATAATCGTATATAATGTCTTCTAGTCACGGGTCAATATGCATATATGTAAATGAATGCAACGCATAAATGTGAACTAACATAATCATGATACACAACTCAAGACCCATGAACAGAAGGGACAATCATAAGAGGGGTACAGGAACATCAAAGACTAAAGTACTCCTAGTACTTCTAAGTGTAGAGTAATATGGAAGCTCGTTTACTCGTTGTTCGCTCATATCATAGCATCATGCCAAAAAGAAAGAAAGGGAAAGCCTTAGCATACCTGGAAGATAATGTCTCGACTTCCCAACTTACTTCCGGTCTCGCAATCTACATATAAAAGCAGTCGCAATATTATTAGGCTTATTGTCAAATACTTGTTTTAAGCCTTCAAATGAAATCCCTTTTAGAATCTGCCGAAATTCGGGCAGCATCTCCCTTGTTTATATCCCTAGCCCGAAATCACAATACAAACAAAACAACAACTATAATAGCACCAACATCAGCAACATCATAATCAATACCAAAATATTCCATAAAACATACCACCAGCTGATCAGGTGTTAATGCGTAAATAACGCCTCACCCTTTCCCCATACACCATATATATATATGTATATATCAATAATATACGCGTATATAACGTCTTCTGGTCACGGGTCAATATGCATATATGTAAATGAATGCAACGCATAAATGTGAACTAACATAATCATGATACACAACTCAGGACCCATGAACAGAAGGGACAATCATAAGAGGGGTACAGGAACATCAAAGACTAAAGTACTCCTAGTGCTTCTAAGAGTAGAGTAATATGGAAGCTCGTTTACTCGTTGTTCGCACATATCATAGGATCATGCCAAAAAGAAAGAAAGGGAAAGCCTTAACATACCTGGAAGAAAATGTCTCGACTTCCCAACTAACTTCCGGTCTCGCAATCTACATATAAAAGCAGTCGCAATATTATTAGGCTTATTGTCAAATACTTGTTTTAAGCCTTCAAATGAAATCCCTTTTAGAATCTTCCGAAATTCGGGCAGCATCTCCCTTGTTTATATCCCTAGCCCGAAATCACAATACAAACAAAACAACAACTATAATACCACCAACATCAGCAACATCATAATCAATACCAAAATATTCCATAAAACATGCCACCAGCTGATCAGGTGTTAATGCGTAAATAACGCCTCACCCTTTTCCCATACATCATATATATATATGTATATATACATAATATAAGCGTATATAATGTCTTCTGGTCACGGGTCAATATGCATATATGTAAATTAATGCAACGCATAAATGTGAACTAACATAATCATGATACACAACTCAAGACCCATGAACAGAAGGGACAATCATAAGAGGGGTACAGGAACATCAAAGACTAAAGTACTCCTAGTACTTCTAAGTGTAGAGTAATATGGAAGCTCGTTTACTCGTTGTTCGCTCATATCATAGCATCATGCCAAAAAGAAAGAAAGGGAAAGCCTTAGCATACCTGCAAGATAATTTCTCGACTTCCCAACTTACTTCCGGTCTCGCATTCTACATATAAAAGCAGTCGCACTATTATTAGGCTTATTGTCATATACTTGTTTTAAGCCTTCAAACGAAATCCCTTTTAGAATCTGCCGAAATTCGGGCAGCATCTCCCTTGTTTATATCCCTAGCCCGAAATCGCAATACCAACAAAACAACTGCTGCAATAGCACCAGCTTCAACAACATCATCATCAATACAAAAATATTCCATAAAACATACCACCAGCTGATCAGGTGGTAATACGTAAATAAGGCCTCACCCTTTCCCCATAAACCATATATATATATATATATATATATATATATATATATATATGTATATATACATAATATACGCGTATATAACGTCTTCTTGTCACGGGACAATATGCATATATGTAAATGAATGCAATGCATAAATGTGAACTAACATAATCATGATACACAACTCAGGACCCATGAACAGAAGGGACAATCATAAGAGGGGTACAGGAACATCAAAGACCAAAGTACACCTAGTGCTTCTAAGAGTAGAGTAATATGGAAGCTCGTTTACTCGTTGTTCGCTCATATCATAGGATCATGCCAAAAAGAAAGAGAGGGAAAGCCTTAACATACCTGGAAGATAATTTCTCGACTTCCCAACTTACTTCCGGGCTCGCAATCTACATATAAAAGCAGTCGCAATATTATTTGGCTTATTGTCAAATACTTGTTTTAAGCCTTCAAATGAAATCCCTTTTAGAATCTGCCGAAATTCGGGCAGCATCTCCGTTGTTTATATCCCTAGCCCGAAATCACAATACAAACAAAACAACAACTATAATAGCACCAACATCTGCAACATCATAATCAATACCAAAATATTCCATAAAACATACCACCAGCTGATCAGGTGTTAATGCGTAAATAACGCCTCACCCTTTCCCCATAAACCATATATATATATGTATATATACATAATATACGCGTATATAACGTCTTCTGGTCACGGGTCAATATGCATATATGTAAATGAATACAACGCATAAATGTGAACTAACATAATCATGATACACAACTCAGGACCCATGAACAGAAGGCACAATCATAAGAGGGGTACAGGAACAACAAAGACCAAAGTACACCTAGTGCTTCTAAGAGTAGAGTAATATGGAAGCTCGTTTACTCGTTGTTCGCTCATATCATAGGATCATGCCAAAAAGAAAGAAAGGGAAAGCCTTAACATACCTGGAAGATAATTTCTTGACTTCCCAACTTACTTCCGGTCTCGCAATCTACATATAAAAGCAGTCGCAATATTGTTAGGCTTATTGTCAAATACTTATTTTAAGCCTTCAAATGAAATCCCTTTTAGAATCTGCCGAAATTCGGGCAACATCTTCCTTGTTTATATCCCTAGCCCGAAATCACAATACCAACAAAACTATAACTATAATAGCACCAACATCTGCAACATCATAATCTGTCACGACCCAGCTAGGGGCCGCGACGGGTACCCGATGCTAGTTACTGAGCACCGCTCACTCTACTATTTATCTCGCTCATTTAATACTCTTTTATCAATTTCACATACCAATCGTAGAAAAATTATATTTAGTCAACCATAAATACTTTATATACATTTGCCTCTCGGCCATCAAAATAATATACATACATATGAAAACCTCTTGTGAGACCCTCTAACCCACACTGCGTGTCTACGAGCCTCTACTACATAATGAATACATAGACGGAACAAGACTCCGCCATGCCCAAAATATGCATACATAAATGTACACCAAAAGAATCGTCATAAGCACCTCCGAACAATGGAGTGCTATCTATCAGCGGACAGCTACTGGGGATCTGGACCAAGCGCTCCTCCCTGTCTACCTGTGGGCATGAACACAGCGTCCGAAGAAAGGACGTCAGTACGAATGTTGTACTGAGTATGAGAAGCATAAACAATAAAAGAAAACATCAACAATATAGTGATCACATCAACATGAAATATCTGGATCTGTCTGATAATCATAAAGGAAATCATGCGTGCCATCTTACTCATACTCATCCTCATAACATATATGCATCATATGCAAGCTGCCCGTCCATGTCGGAACGGTGTGATAATCAATAATATTAGCCCGCGTCCAGGCCTCCCGCATCCGGGGTACCATCTCATGCCGCCCACTAGTGGTGTCTGCCCATGCCCGAAGGTCATGGTGTATCCGTATAGCTGCCCGCCTTGGCGGTGACTGCCCGGCCAACTAGGCACGGTGTGAAATGCTCATGTCATGCTTATCATAAAATGCTCATAATAATAATATACTCATCATAAAATACTTATCTCATTGTAATACATGCATAAGGCTCAAGATCAACTTTATTCTATCGGGGTGACGTAAGGTCGTGATCCCCCGATTCCATTATGGAACAACTATTGATACTCTGCCCCACCTTGAAGGAACTAGTACATAAGGTGAGTGTAAGCGATAATTAACATCGTCATTATACTAGCATCATCATATCGTATTCCTCATCTTATATAGACATTAAGGAGTTAGACTCTTAGCCTTTCGGACTATAAGAACTCATGAAGAGAATAGGAATTTCGTGCTACAAGATTCATGCCATCAGGAAGAAGGGACTAGCCTCACATACCTGGTCGTTTAGCTATACTATCGCTCACTTGCTCTTCGTCAATATCACGTCGTTACCTTCATAAGAGAATTTGGATCAGCATTAGTAACTAACTACAAGAACGTATCGCTAATTGTAGGAAAGTCGGACAACGCTTCCTTCGTTCATACTACTTTTCTCTTGCTTTATCTCAACTCTTAACATTCCTAACATTACTCATAATGATACAATCGACCATCGTCATTTACGTACATTTAGCAAATCCACCATTTTCCTCCAATTTCCCCATTTTTAGCCTTATGACTCGTCTTTGCGTTTTCATGCGTTTAACGCTTGTTTCATGATGTAAACATCATTCATAATGTATTTGTACTCACAACACTCCAATATTCGCAGTTCAATTCCACTAGCATTCATTTACAACACTATTCACTCAATAATGACCCATTTCTATGTCCTTCTACATTTCAAGTGTCTAAGCTTTCCAATACTTCAAACAATATGGAATAATCATAAAACATACCTTGGATGAAGGTTGAACAATCCTTAAGTTGAGATTCTTCACTTAGCCAAAACCCTAGTTCCACCCTTTGTGGGATTTCTTGACCTGGATGATCTTTTATGGTGTTCTTACACTTGATTTCATAAGTTTGGTGGTGTTGATCTTGATGTTCCTTGTGATTCTCTTGAATTCTTGTGGAGAAAATATTTGGAAAGTTCTAGAGGTCTCTTGAGTTGTGTTGATGAAAAATGGAAGAACATGATGTCTAAGTCTCTTTTAATAATCCCAAAATCGGATCTTTAATGAATTCTCGTCGGGTGAACAGTGGTCGTAAACTGCAATTTACGGACCGTATTTTGATTTACGGGTCGTCCACTGTGGTCGTATTTAAGCATTCCAAAAACAGAGAGTTTGGCTGGTGGACATGGCAGTTTACGACCTGGTTTACGGTCCGTAAACCAGTTTACGGGCAGTAAACTGGGTCGTATTTAACCATATTCAACATTTACAGAAAGTCTTGGCTGAGGGACCTGGTGGTTTACGACCTGGTTTACGGTCCGTAAACCAGTTTACGGGTCGTATTCTGGGTCGTCTTTAACCATTTCAACACTTAACAAAATCTTGAGATTTTTGACGCAATGAAAGACGATTGCACTATACGGTCCGTAAATCACTTTACGGGCCGTATAGTGCCACACACGACCACTGGGTGGAAATTTTCCGCGACTTTCTTATTTCCAAAATTTTCTTAACTAGCCATTCCCGACTTAATAAAACATCATTTACTCAACTTTTCATCGTTCCACTCTTCATACAAGTACGGAGAAATTTCCGAGGTGTAACATAATCAATACCAAAATATTCCATAAAACATACCACCAGCTGATCAGGTGTTAATGCGTAAATAACGCCTCACCCTTTCCCCATACCCCATATATATATATAAATAATATACACAATATACGCGTATATTACGTCTTCTTGTCACGGGCCAATATGCATATATGTAAATGAATGCAATGCATAAATGTGAACTGACATAATCATGATACACAACTCAGGACCCATGAACAGAAGGGACAATCATAAGAGGGGTACAGGAACATCAAAGACCAAAGTACATCTAGTGCTTCGAAGAGTAGAGTAATATGGAAGCTCGTTTACTCGTTGTTCGCTCATATCATAGGATCATCCCAAAAAGAAAGAAAGGGAAAGCCTTAGCATACCTGGAAGATAATTTCTTGACTTCCCAACTTACTTCCGGTCTCACAATCTACATATAAAAGCAGTCGCAATATTATTAGGCTTATTGTCAAATACTTGTTTTAAGCCTTCAAATGAAATCCCTTTTAGAATCTGCCGAAATTCGGGCAGCATCTCCCTTGTTTATATCCCTAGCCCGAAATCACAATACCAACAAAACAACAACTATAATAGAACCAACATCTGCAACATCATCATCGAAATATAAGCGTATATAACGCCTTCTGGTCACGGATCTATATGCATATATGGAAATTTAACGCGACTTTCTTATTTCCAAAATTTTCTTAATTAGCCATTCCCGACTTAATAAAACATCATTTACTCAACTTTTCATCGTTCCACTCTTCATACAAGTACGGAGAAATTTCCGAGGTGTAACATAATCAATACCAAAATATTCCATAAAACATACCACCAGCTGATCAGTTGTTAATGCGTAAATAACGCCTCACCCTTTCCCCATACACCATATATATATATATATATATATATATATATATATATATATATATATATATATATATATATGTATATATACATAATATACGCGTATATAACGTCTTCTGGTCACGGGTCAATATGCATATATGTAAATGAAAGCAACGCACAAATGTAAACTAACATAATCATGATACACAACTCAGGACCCATGAACAGAATGGACAATCATAAGAGGGGTACAGGAACATCAAAGACTAAAGTACTCCTAGTGCTTCTAAGAGTAGAGTAATATGGAAGCTTGTTTACTCGTTGTTCGCTCATATCATAGGATCATGCCAAAAAGAAAGAAAGGGAAAGCCTTAACATACCTGGAAGATAATTTCTCGACATCCCAACTTACTTCCGGTCTCGCAATCTACATATAAAAGCAGTGGCACTATTATTAGGCTTATTGTCATATACTTGTTTTACGCCTTCAAGTGAAATCCCTTTTAGAATCTGCCGAAATTCGGGTAGCATGTCCTTTGTTTATAGCCCTAGCCCGAAATCACTATACCAACAAAACAACAACTACAATAGCACCAACATCAACAACATCATCATCGAAATATAAGCGTATATAACGCCTTCTGGTCACGGATCTATATGCATATATGAAAATGAATGCAACGCATAAATGTGAACTAACATAATCATGATACACAACTCAGGACCCATGAACCGAAGGGAAAATCGTAAGAGGGGTACAGGAACATCAAAGACTACTGTACTCCTAGTGCTTCTAAGAGTAGATTAATATGGAAGCTCGTTTACTCGTTGTTCGCTCATATCATAGGATCATGCCAAAAAGAAAGAAAGAAAAGTAAAGCCTTAACATACTTGGAAGATAATTTCTCGACTTCCCAACTTACTTCCGGTCTCGCAATCTACATATAAAAGCAGTGGCACTATTATTAGGCCTATTGTGAGATACTTGTTTTAAGCCTTCAAATGAAATCCGTTTTAGAATCTGCCGAAATTCGGGCAGCATCTCCCTTCTTTATATCCCTAGCTCGAAATCACAATACCAACAAAACAACTGCTACAATAGCACCAACATCAACAACATCATCATCAATACAAAAATATTCCATAAAACATACCACCAGCTGATCAGGTGGTAATGCGTAAATAACGCCTCACCCTTTCCCCATACACCATATATATATATATATATATATATATATATATATACATATATATGTATATATACATTATATACGCGTAATTAACGTCTTCTGGTCACGGGTCAATATGCATATATGTAAATGAATGCAACGCATAAATGTGAACTAACATAATCATGATACACAACTCAGGACCCATGAACAGAAGGGACAATCATAAGAGAGGTACAGGAACATCAAAGATTAAAGTACTCCTAGTGCTTCTAAGAGTAGAGTAATATGGAAGCTCGTTTACTCGTTGTTCGCTCATGTCATTGGATCATACCAAAAAGAAAGAAAGGCAAAGCCTTAACATACCTGGAAGATAATTTCTCGACTTCCCAACTTACTTCAGGTCTCGCAATCTACATATAAAAGCAGTCGCACTATTATTAGGCTTATTGTCATATATTTGTTTTAAGCCTTCAAATAAAATCCCTTTTAGAATCTGCCGAAATTCGGGCAGCATCTCCCTTATTTATATCCCTAGCCCGAAATCACAATACCAACAAAAAAACAACTATAATAGCACCAACATCAACAACATCATCATCAATACCAAAATATTCCATAAAACATACCACCAGCTGATCAGGTGGTAATGCGTAAATAACGCCTCACCCTTTCCCCATACACCATATACGTATATTTATATATACATAATATACGCGTATATTACGTCTTCTTGTCACGGGTCAATAAGCATATATGTAAATGAATGCAACGCATAAATGTGAACTAACATAATCATGATACACAACTCAGGACCCATGAACAGAAGGGACAATCATAAGAGGGGTACAGGAACATCAATGACGAAAGTACACCTAGTGCTTCTAAGAGTAGAGTAATATGGAAGCGCGTTTACTCGTTCTTCGCTCATATCATAGGATCATGCCAAAAAGAAAGAAAGGGAAAGCCTTAACATACCTGGACGATAATTTCTCGACTTCCCAACTTACTTCCGGTCTCGCAATCTACATATAAAAGCAGTCGCAATATTATTAGGCTTATTGTCAAATACTTGTTTTAAGCCTTCAAATGAAATCCCTTTTAGAATCTGCCGAAATTCGGGCAGCATCTCCCTTGTTTATATCCCTAGCCCGAAATCACAATACCAACAAAACAACAACTATAATAGAACCAACATCTGCAACATCATCATCGAAATATAAGCGTATATAACGCCTTCTGGTCACGGATCTATATGCATATATGGAAATTTAACGCGACTTTCTTATTTCCAAAATTTTCTTAATTAGCCATTCCCGACTTAATAAAACATCATTTACTCAACTTTTCATCGTTCCACTCTTCATACAATACGGAGAAATTTCCGAGGTGTAACATAATCAATACCAAAATATTCCATAAAACATACCACCAGCTGATCAGTTGTTAATGCGTAAATAACGCCTCACCCTTTCCCCATACACCATATATATATATATATATATATATATATATATATATATATACATAATATACGCGTATATAACGTCTTCTGGTCACGGGTCAATATGCATATATGTAAATGAAAGCAACGCACAAATGTAAACTAACATAATCATGATACACAACTCAGGACCCATGAACAGAATGGACAATCATAAGAGGGGTACAGGAACATCAAAGACTAAAGTACTCCTAGTGCTTCTAAGAGTAGAGTAATATGGAAGCTTGTTTACTCGTTGTTCGCTCATGTCATAGGATCATGCCAAAAAGAAAGAAAGGGAAAGCCTTAACATACCTGGAAGATAATTTCTCGACATCCCAACTTACTTCCGGTCTCGCAATCTACATATAAAAGAAGTGGCACTATTATTAGGCTTATTGTCATATACTTGTTTTACGCCTTCAAGTGAAATCCCTTTTAGAATCTGCCGAAATTCGGGTAGCATCTCCTTTGTTTATAGCCCTAGCCCGAAATCACTATACCAACAAAACAACAACTACAATAGCACCAACATCAACAACATCATCATCGAAATATAAGCGTATATAACGCCTTCTGGTCACGGATCTATATGCATATATGAAAATGAATGCAACGCATAAATGTGAACTAACATAATCATGATACACAACTCAGGACCCATGAACCGAAGGGAAAATCGTAAGAGGGGTACTGGAACATCAAAGACTACTGTACTCCTAGTGCTTCTAAGAGTAGATTAATATGGAAGCTCGTTTACTCGTTGTTCGCTCATATCATAGGATCATGCCAAAAAGAAAGAAAGAAAAGTAAAGCCTTAACATACTTGGAAGATAATTTCTCGACTTCCCAACTTACTTCCGGTCTCGCAATCTACATATAAAAGCAGTGGCACTATTATTAGGCGTATTGTGAGATACTTGTTTTAAGCCTTCAAATGAAATCCGTTTTAGAATCTGCCGAAATTCGGGCAGCATCTCCCTTCTTTATATCCCTAGCTCGAAATCACAATACCAACAAAACAACTGCTACAATAGCACCAACATCAACAACATCATCATCAATACAAAAATATTCCATAAAACATACCACCAGCTGATCAGGTGGTAATGCGTAAATAACGCCTCACCCTTTCCCCATACACCATATATATATATATATATATATATATATATATATATATATATATATATATATATACATATATATGTATATATACATTATATACGCGTAATTAACGTCTTCTGGTCACGGGTCAATATGCATATATGTAAATGAATGCAACGCATAAATGTGAACTAACATAATCATGATACACAACTCAGGACCCATGAACAGAAGGGACAATCATAAGAGAGGTACAGGAACATCAAAGATTAAAGTACTCCTAGTGCTTCTAAGAGTAGAGTAATATGGAAGCTCGTTTACTCGTTGTTCGCTCATGTCATTGGATCATACCAAAAAGAAAGAAAGGCAAAGCCTTAACATACCTGGAAGATAATTTCTCGACTTCCCAACTTACTTCAGGTCTCGCAATCTACATATAAAAGCAGTCGCACTATTATTAGGCTTATTGTCATATATTTGTTTTAAGCCTTCAAATAAAATCCCTTTTAGAATCTGCCGAAATTCGGGCAGCATCTCCCTTATTTATATCCCTAGCCCGAAATCACAATACCAACAAAAAAACAACTATAATAGCACCAACATCAACAACATCATCATCAATACCAAAATATTCCATAAAACATACCACCAGCTGATCAGGTGGTAATGCGTAAATAACGCCTCACCCTTTCCCCATACACCATATACGTATATTTATATATACATAATATACGCGTATATTACGTCTTCTTGTCACGGGTCAATAAGCATATATGTAAATGAATGCAATGCATAAATGTGAACTAACATAATCATGATACACAACTCAGGACCCATGAACAGAAGGGACAATCATAAGAGGGGTACAGGAACATCAATGACGAAAGTACACCTAGTGCTTCTAAGAGTAGAGTAATATGGAAGCTCGTTTACTCGTTCTTCGCTCATATCATAGGATCATGCCAAAAAGAAAGAAAGGGAAAGCCTTAACATACCTGGACGATAATTTCTCGACTTCCCAACTTACTTCCGGTCTCGCAATCTACATATAAAAGCAGTCGCAATATTATTAGGCTTATTGTCAAATACTTGTTTTAAGCCTTCAAATGAAATCCCTTTTAGAATCTGCCGAAATTCGGGCAGCATCTCCCTTGTTTATATCCCTAGCCCGAAATCACAATACCAACAAAACAACAACTATAATAGCACCAACATCTGGAACATCATAATCAATACCAAAATATTCCATAAAACATACCACCAGCTGATCAGGTGTTAATGCGTAAATAACGGCTCACCCTTTCCCCATACACCATATACGTATACGATATATACATAATATACACGTATATAACGTCTTCTGGTCACGGGTCAATATGCATATATGTAAATGAATGCAACGCACAAATGTGAACTAACATAATCATGATACACAACTCAGGACCCATGAACAGAAGGAACAAACATAAGAGGGGTACAGGAACATCAAAGACCAAAGTACACCTAGTGCCTCTAAGAGTAGAGTAATATGGAAACTCGTTTACTCGTTGTTCGCTCATATAATAGGATCATGCCAAAAAGAAAGAAAGGGAAAGCCTTAACATACCTGAAAGATAATTTCTCGACATCCCAACTTACTTCCGGTCTCGCAATTAACATGTAAAAGCAGTCGCAATATTATTAGGCTTATTGTCAAATACTTGTTTTAAGCCTTCAAATGAAATCCCTTTTAGAATCTGCCGAAATTTGGGCAGCATCTCCCTTGTTTATATCCCTAGCCCGAAATCACAATACCAACAAAACAACAACTATAATAGCACCAACATCTGCAACATCATAATCAATACCAAAATATTCCATAAAACATACCACCAGCTGATCAGGTGTTAATGCGTAAAAAACGCCTCACCCATTCCCCATACACCATATATATATATGTATATATACATAATATACGCGTATATAACGTCTACTGGTCACGGGTCAATATGCATATATGTAAATGAATGCAACGCACAAATGTGGACTAACATAATCATGATACACAACTCAGGACCCATGAACAGAAGGGACAACCATAAGAGGGGTACAGGAACATCAAAGACCAAAGTACACCTAGTGCTTCTAAGAGTAGAGTAATATGGAAGCTAGTTTACTCGTTGTTCGTGTTATATCCCGTGTTTTCGCATAATCGGAAGTCGTGAAAATAATTAAGACTTGCATGTTATAAGGAAAAAATTGATTTTAGTTAAAATGTCTATGTTGTTTATGGAAATATTGGTGTGGAAATGTGAAGGAAGTCGAAGGGCAAAAATTGGAATTTCGGAAATTAGTTTCGGGAATTATAAAACGAGATTTTAATGAATTGGGCCAAGAAAAAAATTTGATGAAAAATTGGAGCCCAAGTTCTAGGGGTGGCCGGCCAAAGGCTTGGCCCAAGCCCCATTTTAAGTGGTCATGTGATGATCACATGACCCTTAATCTAGTATATATCCATATCCCCTTTAGAATTTTCAAGAAGCCAATCAAAACAAAAAAAAAATTGAAGAACACCTCCTTAGAGGCTCTCGGCCGAACCCCTTTTCCCAACAACAAATAATTTTTCTTGCTTGGTTTTAAATCCAAAAATCTTATTTTTCTTGTATTTGTAGTGTATGCAAGACGCTCTCCGACGTGATATAATTGGTTTGGCACAAGAGCGACGTTTGTGGCGGGTTGAAACTTGAAGGAAAGGTGAGAATTCTTCCACTTTTGTGTTATGGAATTGATATGAATGTTATGATGAATGGAATAAAATGAGAATTTTGTGGTAGTGATGTATGTGTGTGCAGCCGTGAGAGTGTGTGTGTGTTGGTATGTGGCCGTGAGCCATGTGAGTTGGAAGGGAAGGTGAATTGAATCCTTTCTAGTTCGTTAGTTGCGTCGTTGTGGCATTTATGAAGTAAATGAATGTTTAATGAATTGAATTGGTGTTGGAAAATGATTTCGGAACATTATGGGAAAGTATATACCCTTGGTATAATTGTGTATATCATTGTATATCCATGATATTAAGGCTTTAAATATGACTTATGGTTGTTGTTAATGAATTCGGAATGAAATAATGCAAGTTAGTATGTTCGTCGGAATTGTTGACGTTTTGAAAGGAATATGGAAAGTGACGAACTTCTTGAAATTATGTATAGTGTTTGGAACATAATTGGGATGTGATTGAATAATCTTGAATGATTGAATGAATACAGTAATGTGGACATAAGTTTGGAATTGTGAAGTTTGAATGAAAGTTGCCAACTTTTATAGTAAAGAAGAATATGGAAGTTAGAATGATTTAGTTATGGTTTATGTTGTTTGTGACGTTTGGGTTGTTGTTGTTGATGTTTATTGAGCCGAGCTAAGTCTCGGGGGTGTTAGATATATAGGGGAAGTGCTGCCGAAATTTCGGTAGGCAGAAATGAAGTTAATGGAATTTTTAAGCTTAAGAATCTCTAATAGGTAACTTTGACCATTTACAGATTCTGGACGAGACGGGATTTGATTTTGGGGTGAGCATAAGACGTTTCTAAGGTATGTAAAGCTTCCCACTTCTTCTTTTGGCATGTCTTAGTATGTTAGGTTGATATCGGAACCCCGGGAGCAATTCTGCTCCTCGAAATCCGATCTAGAAAATGGCTACTATTCATTCAATTAAATTGAAGTCTAATGTTCCTATTTTGGCTAGAAAGCAATCAAACGTCCGAAACTTATGCAAATGCAATCGGATTACTTTGAAATCTTTATGTGTCATCTTATAGACCCGAAATGTTCATAAATTATGTTCGCAACCTCGACTTGACCCTGGGTGGGCCCGCTAACCCCGAGATGCCTTATTTGTCCTACTAGGCTCCCTTTTTTTTGATAAGCTTCGATAAAGAATCTTTGAATTTGGAATTTATCCTTTATGAAATAATGTTTTGAACACCATGAGATACTAAGTTATGTTGTGAGCCATATGTACCACTTTGGAAATATTTTGTGAAATAGACTTTCGTACTAATTAATTATTTGACTATTTTGGTTAATGAATTGACTTATGAAGTAATCAAACTTTGAAAGGCTATTTTGATATACAAATTGCATTGTTTGCTCACGACTCCGCTCGTGCCTTATTATGACTTTGTTCACCGGTTCCCGGGCTGGTTATGATTCGTGCGCTCTATGATGATTCGGCCGTATGCTGTGTTACGGTTCCCCGAGGCCTCGCCATAGGGCCGGGTTCCGTTTGGAGTTATGCTGTGATATGGCTGTGATGTGATACGCTCATATGTATGTGTTTGGGGATGTACGGAGATTTGAACCTTCTGGTGTTATGCTGTGTGTGGCACCAGCGTCGGAGTGGTGACCACGTTCCTGAGCTTTGTATGATTTTGTTTGCATTATGTATATATTATTTTGATAAACATTTTGATATACTGTTCGGCATTTCTCTCTTTGGTATTCTGTTCGCTTTCAGCTGTGGCCTATATTTTTGTACTCCATGCTTTACATACTCAGTACATCTTTCGTACTGACCCCCTTTCTTTGGGGGCTGCGTTTCATGCCCGCAGGTACAGACGCTGGTGATCCACCACTGTAGGCTTCACTTCTGCTATTTCGGAGTACTCCCTTGATTCGGAGTCCACTTTTGGTATATATATCTTTCGCCATGTATATATTTCTGCATATCTGACTATTTGGGTACGGCGGGGCCCTGTCCCGTCATATGATTCTGTCGGTCAGTTTAGAGGTCTGTGGACATGTCTGTGGGTTATGGTCAGTCTGTATGCTTATGTGTTTATGTTGTTTGGGCGATCCCATACGCCGAGGCGGCCGGTCCGCATATGTTTGTGCATTGCTTTGATTAGCCCTATGTGGCCTCTGTTGGTGTTTGCTGTGTACAGGGTTATTCTGGTTAGTCCGAAAAACAAAGGAAACTCTGCCGAATTTTTTTTTTCTGGAAATTATCTGTATTTGAAATATAGCCTTGTCGGCTTCTGCTATACATTTGAATACGTTTGATAGATGGGTTTGGGTGCCCAGATCGGGCACTAGTCACGGCCTACGGGGTTGGGTCGTGACAAAAGTGGTATCAGAGCAGTTTGTCCTCGGAGTGTCTACAGGTCGTGTCTCGTATAGTCTTGTTTATCGATGTGTTGTGCACCACATCTATAAACAGGAGGCTACAGGGCATTTAGGATGTTACTTTCTTTGAAATCTTAGATCGTGCGATAGAGCTGTGCTATTAGGATGATTCTTATATGATCCGTTCTTGTGTTTGCAGTGATGCCTCCGAAGAAGGCAACGGCGGCCCAGAAGGGCAAGGCAAGGATGGGAGAGACTAGTCAGGCACAGCGAGCTACCCGGGCTCGTGTCTATGATTTGCCTGAGGTTGTGCCTCGTTCTGAGGGGTCCGCTACACCACCATTGGCACAACCTGGAGCAAGTCCTTCAGCAGCTCCAGAGGCCCGAGTACCCGCTCCCGAGACTCCAGCTCCTCAGCCAGGGGCGGAGGACAGGACCTTGACG
This sequence comes from Lycium barbarum, assembly GCF_019175385.1. Lineage (NCBI taxonomy): Eukaryota > Viridiplantae > Streptophyta > Magnoliopsida > Solanales > Solanaceae > Lycium > Lycium barbarum. The sequence goes on from NW_026843472.1 coordinate 21,658, forward strand.
GAGACTATACAGTTGGTGACCACATTGGTAGCGGGGCAGGCTCGCAGACGCGGGCGGAGGGACGATGATGATGATGACAGGCGTGACAGCCTGCGGGTTCGAGAGTTCTTATTGTGTGGCCCTCCAGAGTTTTTCGGGTCTAAGCCCGAGGAGGACCCCTATGATTTCATTCGGGGGATGCGGCGCTCACTAGACTTGGTCAGGGCTTCAGAGACCGAGTCAGTCGAGTTGGCCTCGCATAGACTTCGGGATGTTGCTGCTCACTGGTATGAGACCTGGGAGTTATCTAGGGGCGAGGGTGCTTCCCCAGCTACTTGGGACGAGTTTGCGACTGCTTTCACCCGCCATTTTCTGCCCCCAGAGTTGCGACGGACGCGGGCTAATCGATTTTTACATCTGCAGCAGAGGCGTCGGAGCGTTCGTGAGTATAATCTGGAGTTTGATTCCCTGGCCCGGTATGCACCTGCCGTTGTAGCAGATATGTCCGATCGGATGCACAGATATGTTATGGGGTTGGATCGCTATTTGATTGACGGCTGTATGGCAGTGTCATTGCAGACAGATATGGATATTCCCGACTTCAGGCTTATGCGATGGGTATGGAGGACCGTCACAGGACTGATTATTCTAGCAGAGATCGGGACAGGAGGCCGCCCAAGAGGGCTAGGTCCGCGGGATATTCTAGAGATTCTCGAGGCGGACAGCCTCAGTAGCAGCATACAGGCAGACAGCTTCCTCCGTCCGGCCGGAGTACTCAGTCTGGCGATAGGAGGTTTGATAGTGCAGGACCGTCTGGGGCTGGTCAGAGCTCCAGGGCGGCAGGTTCACAGGTGCCTAGAGGCCCCAGCCAGGCCAGACCACCCAGACCCCGTTGCTCTCATTGCGGGAAGTCTCATCCTGGGGAGTACTATCGAGCTACTGGAGCTTATTTTTCGTGCGGTGGTCAGGGCCATTTTATGCGAGATTGTCCGTTGGCTAGCGGTTCTGGTAGTGTGGCTCAGCCGACAGGGTCAGCCGCCGGTTCATCATCTGCTCCATCTGTTGCACGCCCTGCAGGGCGAGGTGCGCCGACACCGGAGGGACGCGGTCGAGGCCGCGGTGGCGTTTCAGGTTCTAGCGGTCCCTCGAACTGCATATATGCTTTGGCCAGCCGCCAGGATCAGGAGGCTTCGCCAAACGTCATCACAGGTACATTACTGGTTTTCTCCAGATCTGTATATGCATTGATTGACCCTGGTTCTACTTTATCGTATATTTCCCCGCTTATTGCTAGTAAAATTGGGATAGTGTCTGAGCCTATAGAGCCATTTGAGGTAGCCACACCAGTTGGGGACTTTGTTATAGCGAGACAGGTTTATAGGGATTGTTCTGTGACTATATATGATCGTTGCACCAAAGCTGATTTGATAGAATTAGATATGCTGGAATTCGACGTTATTATGGGTATGGACTGGTTATCTTCCTGTTATGCTAATGTTGACTACCAGAAGAATGTAGTCCGTTTTCAGTTTCCAGGAGAACCAGTTATAGAGTGGTTCGGGTCTACAGCATCGCCGAGGGGTAAGTTTATTTCGTACCTCAAGGCTGAGAAGATGATTCAGAAAGGCTATATCTATCACTTGGTTCGTGTGCACGACACTACAGCTGAGACACCTACTATTCAGTCTATTCCGGTCGTTAATGAATTCCCAGATGTATTTCCTGACGAGCTTCCTGGCCTTCCGCCTTAGCGGGAGATAGATTTTACTATAGAGTTGATGCCGGATACGCAGCCTATATCTATTCCTCCGTACAGAATGGCACCGGCTGAATTGAAGGAGTTGAAGGAGCAGCTGAAAGATTTGTTAGATAAAGGTTTTATTAGACCCAGCACATCACCCTGGGGAGCGCCGGTATTATTTGTGAGAAAGAAAGATGGGTCACTGCGCATGTGTATCGATTACCGGCAATTAAATAAGGTGACTATTAAGAATAAATATCCCCTCCCCCGGATTGATGATTTGTTTGATCAGTTGAAGGGTGATAAATATTTTTCGAAGGTAGATCTGCGCTCAGGTTATCATCAGGTGCGAGTGCGAGAATCAGATATCCCGAAGACTGCTTTCAGGACCCGGTACGGGCATTATGAATTCAGAGTTATGTCTTTCGGGTTGACTAATGCTCCAGCGGTATTTATGGACCTGATGAATCGGGTATTTCGGCCTTTCTTGGATATGTTTGTTATTGTGTTCATTGACGATATTCTGATTTACTCGCGATCAGCCGAGTAGCATTCAGATCATTCGAGGACGGTACTTGGTATTCTCCGTCAACAGAAATTATATGCTAAATTCTCCAAATGTGAATTCTGGTTAACTTCTGTGGCATTCTTGGGCCATATTGTCGGCGCAGATGGTATTCGGGTCGATACGCAGAAGATTGAGGCTGTACAGAATTGGCCCAGGCCTACTACACCGACAGAGGTGCGCACTTTTCTGGGATTAGCCGGATATTATCGCAGGTTCGTGGAGGACTTTTCTTCTATTGCAGCACCACTGACGAAGCTTACTCAGAAAGCAGCGAAATTTCTGTGGACCGATGCCTGCGAGCGCAGCTTCCAGATGTTGAAAGAAAAGTTAGTTTCAGCACCAGTTTTGACTCTTCCAGAGGGATCAGATGGGTATGTGGTCTATTGTGACGCCTCTGGTATTGGGATAGGTTGTGTGTTGATGCAGCACGGTCGAGTCATAGCCTATGCTTCCCGGCAGCTCAGACCGCACGAGAAGAATTATCCCACTCATGATCTTGAGTTAGCCGCAGTGATTCATGCTTTGAAGATTTGGCGGCATTATTTATATGGGGCCCATGTCGATATTTATACGGACCATAAGAGTCTCCAGTACATCTTTAAGCAGAAAGAATTGAATTTGCGGCAGCGGAGATGGCTTGAGCTACTGAAGGATTATGACGTTGATATTCTGTACCATCCTGGGAAGGCCAATGTGGTAGCGGATGCACTTAGCCGCAAGTCTATGGGCAGCTTGGCTGATGTACCATCTGGTAAGAAAGATTTGGTTCATGATATTCATCAGCTGGCCAGCCTTGGAGTTCGTTTGGCAGATTCTGGAGATTCTGGGATTTCTGTTCGTGCAGTTGCTGAATCATCTATTATGGCAGAGGTAAAGTAGCGTCAGTTCGAAGATCCTATTCTGGTTCAGTACAGAGATGTGGCCCTTAGTAAAGCAAACACCCCGTTTGAAATTTCGCCTGAAGGGGTATTACTATATGACGGCAGACTCTGTGTACCAGACGTTGTAGGCTTACGGCGGCAGATTATGGGCGAGGCACATAATGCACGGTATTCTGTTCATCCTGGTTCCACTAAAATGTATCATGATCTCAGGTGTTTGTATTGGTGGGACAGTATGAAGAAAGATATTGCCGAGTTCGTTAGTCAGTGCCCGAATTGTCAGCAAGTTAAAATTGAACACCAGAAGCCCGGTGGGTTATTACAGGAGATGGAAATTCCAGCCTGGAAATGGGAGATGATTAATATGGATTTCGTTGTGGGGTTACCGCGTACTCCACGCAGGTATGATTCTATTTGGGTTATTGTTGACAGATTGACGAAATCGGCCCACTTTCTCCCAGTCCGGACTACTTATTCGGCTGAGGACTACGCTAGATTGTACATCAGAGAGATAGTCAGACTTCACGGAGTCCCTATATCTATTATTACTGACCGAGGTGCCCAGTTTACGGCAAATTTCTGGAGGTCATTCCAGGAGGGATTAGGGACTCAGGTGAGCCTCAGTACAGCCTTTCATCCTCAGTCCGATGGGTAGGCCGAGCGCACTATTCAGACGATGGAAGATATGTTACGGGCCTGCGTTATTGATTTCAGGGGCAGCTGGGATGATCATTTGCCGTTTATTGAGTTTGCCTATAATAACAGTTATCACTCCAACATTCAGATGGCACCGTATGAAGCCCTTTATGGCAGAAAATGCAGATCTCCTATTGGTTGGTTCGACATGGGCAAGACTAAGTTAATCGGGCCAGATGTGATCCAGGAAGCAGTAGATAAGGTAAAGCTTATTCGAGAACGATTATTGGCTGCTCAGAGTCGACAGAAGGCTTATGCAGATAGACGACGTCGACTGGGTATTCCTGAAGGTGTCGCCCATGAAGGGTGTCATGAGATTCGGTAGAAAGGGTAAGTTGAGCCCGCGGTATATTGGGCCGTATCAGATCGTCCGGAAGATAGGCGAGGTTGCCTATGAGCTAGACTTACCATCCGACTTGGAGGCCGTACACCCGGTATTTTATATGTCTATGCTGCGGAAATGTATCGGTGACCCTTCCAGGATATTCCCAGTGGATGACATTCAGGTAACGGAGCATTTGTCTTATGAAGAGCAGCTTGTAACTATTCTGGATCGGCAGGTCAGGAGACTACGCACTAAGGAAGTGCCTTCTGTTAAAGTCCTGTGGCGCAACAACAATCGGGAAGAGATGACTTGGGAGGTGGAGGACGAGATGAAGAATAAATACCCCCACTTGTTTCCTGCAGCCACAGGTAATTTAAACTTTCAAGTTTGTTGTATTGATTGACGAATGAGTTATGTGTGCTAATTGTAAAGGGAGACTCCCCCGTCACATTATAATATTAATTTAACATTCGGGGACGAATGTTCTTAAGGGGGGGGGGGGGGGGGGAGAATGTTATATCCCGTGTTTTCGCATAATCGGAAGTCGTGAAAATAATTAAGACTTGCATGTTATAAGGAAATAATTGATTTTAGTTAAAATGTCTATGTTGTTTATGGAAATATTGGTGTGGAAATGTGAAGGAAGTCCAAGGGCAAAAATTGGAATTTCGGAAATTAGTTTCGGGAATTATAAAACGAGATTTTAATGAATTGGGCCAAGAAAACAATTTGATGAAAAATTGGAGCCCAAGTTCTAGGGGTGGCCGGCCAAAGGCTTGGCCCAAGCCCCATTTTAAGTGGTCATGTGGTCATCACATGACCCTTAATTTAGTATATATCCATATCCCCTTTAGAATTTTCAAGAAGCCAATCAAAACAAAAAAAAAATGAAGAACACCTCCTTAGAGGCTCTCGGCCGAACCCCTTTTCCCAACAACAAATAATTTTTCTTGCTTGGTTTTCAATCCAAAAATCTTATTTTTCTTGTATTTGTAGTGTATGGAAGACGCTCTCCGACGTGATATAATTGGTTTGGCACAAGAGCGACGTTTGCGGCGGGTTGAAACTTGAAAGAAAGGTGAGAATTCTTCCACTTTTGTGTTATGGAATTGATATGAATGTTATGATGAATGGAATAAAATGAGAATTTTGTGGTAGTGATGTATGTGTGTGCAGCCGTGAGAGTCTGTGTGTTGGTATGTGGCCGTGAGCCATGTGAGTTGGAAGGGAAGGTGAATTGAATCCTTTCTAGTTCGTTAGTTGCGTCGTTGTGGCATTTATGAAGTAAATGAATGTTTAATGAATTGAATTGGTGTTGGAAAATGATTTCGGAACATTATGGGAAAGTATATACCCTTGGTATAATTGTGTATATCATTGTATATCCATGATATTAAGGCTTTAAATATGACTTATGGTTGTTGTTAATGAATTCGGAATGAAATAATGCAAGTTAGTATGTTCGTCGGAATTGTTGACGTTTTGAAAGGAATATGGAAAGTGACGAACTTCTTGAAATTATGTATAGTGTTTGGAACATAATTGGGATGTGATTGAATAATCTTGAATGATTGAATGAATACAGTAATGTGGACATAAGTTTGGAATTGTGAAGTTTGAATGAAAGTTGCCAACTTTTATAGTAAAGAAGAATATGGAAGTTAGAATGATTTAGTTGTGGTTTATGTTGTTTGTGACGTTTGGGTTGTTGTTGTTGATGTTTATTGAGCCGAGCTAAGTCTCGGGGGTGTTAGATATATAGGGGAAGTGCTGCCGAAATTTCGGTAGGCAGAAATGAAGTTAATGGAATTTTTAAGCTTAAGAATCTCTAATAGGTAACTTTGACCAAATTGCAGACTCTGGACGAAACGGGATTTGATTTTGGGGTGAGCATAAGACGTTTCTAAGGTATGTAAAGCTTCCCACTTCTTCGTTTGGCATGTCTTAGTATGTTAGGTTGATATCGGAACCCCGGGAGCAATTCTGCTCCTCGAAATCCGATCTAGAAAATGGCTACTATTCATTCAATTCAATTGAAGCCTAATGTTCCTATTTTGGCTAGAAAGCAATCAAACGTCCGAAACTTATGCAAATGCAATCGGATTACTTTGAAATCTTTATGTGTCATCTTATAGACCCGAAATGTTCATAAATTATGTTCGCCACCTCGACTTGACCCGGGGTGGGCCCGCTAACCCCGAGATGCCTTATTTGTCCTACTAGGCTCCCTTTTTTTTGATAAGCTTCGATAAAGAATCTTCGAATTTGGAATTTATCCTTTATGAAATAATGTTTTGAACACCATGAGATACTAAGTTATGTTGTGAGCCATATGTACCACTTTGGAAATATTTTGTGAAATAGACTTTCGTACTAATTAATTATTTGACTATTTTGGTTAATGAATTGACTTATGAAGTAATCAAGTTTTGAAAGGCTATTTTGATATAAAAATTGCATTGTTTTCTCACGACTCCGCTCGTGCCTTATTATGACTTCGTTCACCGGTTCCCGGGCCGGTTATGATTCGTGCGCTCTATGATGATTCGGCCGTATGCTGTGTTACGGTTCCCCGAGGCTTCGCCATAGGGCCGGGTTCCATTTGGAGTTATGCTGTGATATGGCTGTGATGTGATACGCTCATATGTGTGTGTTTGGGGATGTACGGAGATTTGAACCTTCTGGTGTTATGCTGTGTGTGGCACCAGCGTCGGAGTGGTGACCACGTTCCTGAGCTTTGCATGATTTTGTTTGCATTATGTATATATGATTTTGATAAACATTTTGATATACTGTTCGGCATTTCTCTCTTTGGTATTCTGTTCGCTTTCAGCTGTGGCCTATATTTTTGTACTCCATGCTTTACATACTCAGTACATCTTTCGTTCTGACCCCCTTTATTCGGGGGCTGCGTTTCATGCCCGCAGGTACAGACACCGGTGATCCACCACTGTAGGCTCCACTTCTGCTATTTCGGAGTACTCCCTTGATTCGGAGTCCACTTTCGGTATATATATCTTTCGCCATGTATATATTTCTGCATATCTGACTATTTGGGTATGGCGGGGCCCTGTCCCGTCATATGATTCTGTCGGTAAGTTTAGAGGTCTGTGGACATGTCTGTGGGTTATGGTCAGTCTGTATGCTTATGTGTATATGTTGTTTGGGCGATCCCATACGCCGAGGCGGCCGGTCCGCATATGTTTGTGCATTGCTTTGATTAGCCCTTTGTGGCCTCTGTTGGTGTTTGCTGTGTACAGGGTTATTCTGGTTAGTCCGAAAAACAATGGAAACTCTGCCGAATTTTTTCTTTTCTGGAAATTATCTGTATTTGGAGTATAGCCTTGTCGGCTTCTGCTATACATTTGAATACGTTTGATAGATGGGTTTGGGTGCCCAGATCGGGCACTAGTCACGGCCTACGGGGTTGGGTCGTGACAGTTCGCTCATATCATAGGATCATGCCAAAAAGAAAGAAAGGGAAAGCCTTAACATACCTGGAAGATAATTTCTCGACATCCCAACATATTTCCTGTCTCGCAATCTATATGTAAAAGCAGTCGCAATATTATTAGGCTTATTGTCAAATACTTATTTTAAGCCTTCAAATGAAATCCCTTTTAGAATCTGCCGAAATTCGGGTAACATCTCCCTTGTTTATATCCCTAGCCCGAAATCACAATACAAACAAAACAACAACTATAATAGCACCAACATCTGCAACATCATAATCAATACCAAAATATTCCATAAAACATACCACCAGCTGAGCAGGTGTTAATGCGTAAATAACGCCTCACCCTTTCCCCATACACCATATATATATATATATATATATATATATATATATATATATATATATATATATATATATATATGTATATATACATAATATACGCGTATATAACGTCTTCTGGTCACGGGTCAGTATGCATATATGTAAATGAATGCAACGCACAAATGTGAACTAACATAATCATGATACACAACTCAGGACCCACGAACATAAGGGACAATCATAAGAGGGGTACAGGAACATCAAAGACTAAAGTACTCCTAGTGCTTCTAAGAGTAGAGTAATATGGAAGCTCGTTTACTCGTTGTTCGCTCATATCATAGGATCATGCCAAAAAGAAAGAAAGGGAAAGCCTTA